>NW_026855716.1:0-216129 GCF_026571515.1 Ruditapes philippinarum | reverse complement strand
ATCATCTAATTAATCAAAATCAATATATACACTGGATACTATCCTCATGTATTGTTTTATCATCATCATCATCATTATCCTCATCATAATAATAATAAAATCAGTCATTATCATCAACAATTGGCCTTCATTCTTATCCTGTTTAAAGTTATCATTTCATCATCATCATCTTCATCAAAATAATTCAATCATCATTAACATGGATATTATCATCATTTAAATTGTTTCATCATTATTATTATTATTATCATCATCATAATAATAAAATCTCATTATTTAAAGTTGTCATTTCATTATCATCATCATCGTCAACAACAACCTTGTCCTCACATCCTCGTCATCATCATCATTATAATCATCGTCAGACTGGTCATCATCTTAATTCTTAAATCAATATCATCAGCCCCATCATCATCACAAACAACAACAACACAATCATCTTCAAAATCATTTACCTCATCAATCATCATCATCATCATCAATAATAATCATCATCACCAATATCAACCTGGTCATCGACCTCATCATTTAATTTATATCATCATCATCATTATCATTCATCCTAACCACAATTATCACTCTAATCATTATCATCATAATCAATCAATGGTCATTAAAGATCATCATTATTGTATCTTTATTCTCATCATTAACAAATATTGTAATGGTCAACAACACCATCTTCATCAATTACAACATTTTTATGCAATCAGAAAGCAGATTTTGTCACATTCAACAGTAATATCATCACCAATTTATATCACTAGGTTTTAATTACTGACATCACCCTGGGGAATATATTATAATTATATTTCTAAATATCAATGTGTATAACTATTAAATGCACCTAGTAATAAAACACAAATTTATAAGAACCTTCCATTAAGGTGTGTATGTTGCGATACTCTCTCTACCCCTCCCCCTGGACCTCATCAACATCCCTAGGGCACATCCCTTGGGACTGTAGGTAAAACACACACACATACAAACACACATGCAAAAAAACAATTGCCTCACAATTCAGTCAAGAGGTCACTAATATTTTCCTCACAGTCAGATAAACAGTAAAGCTTGTCAACAGATAGGCAAGATCATTAAATATCTCTTCATACAAGATCATTAAATATCTCTTCATACAATCAGCTGAAACAACACAATGGGTGATAAAAATAATGGCTTTCATAAAAATATTATTTACATTAGATATTTTAATACAATGAAGTGCCCTCTATCAGCAACTTGCATCAAGGGAATCTACCAATGAAACAGTTCTGTCTGGTACCACAATGGATTTAGAATATGTAAGATGCTTATCTCTTAAATAAATAGTGCCGATGTGATTAAAATGTCTTCTTGCTTCCCCTCGGAGCGTGCTGGTCGCTAAGAAGGCACAGGGCATCAGCAGAAGATATGAAGACTTGGGACGGCCCAAAAAGATCAGAACTTGTACTGCGGACCAACTGCGGGTGTCCTGACTAATGCCGAAGGGAGTGGTCCTACAAAGTAGGCAAAGCTATGAGAATGGTGTGCTAGTATGTGTTCACCCCTACCCTCAGGTTACTGTACATTAAGGTTCTCATTGACCGCCGTACAGTGACCTACTTTTGGCTCAAAATTCATATCTTTGGCTAATACTCAGTGGAAGTTGCATGGAGGTAAATTATCACCACTTTGTACTTCAAAATCAAACGTTAAGGGCATGATTGGTGACATGTCCGGGGTCCATACTTGACAGCGAAAGCTGCATATTGTGCCTTACCGGACGGATGGACCCTCATTAAGCATAGACTATATACATACATGATTAAAATGTGATAAACTTTTAGCAAAATATAAACATTTAAACTAGTAATTTGACTTTCATACAAATTGCTAAATCATTTTAACTGTACTACATTAACTGCCAAAATGCAAAAGACATAAAAGATTGTCAAGCTCATATATAGCCAATTGCATAATTAATGTTTTGAAAACCGTAATAGGACACTTAAAAACTTAAACAGACTTCAGAATAATAAATAAATATTAGCACTTTTTAAGGCTTCATGGGCCTTTAAGGGTTAATGAAAAACTAGAACTTAAAATTCACAACACATATATTGGCCATAATCCAAGCACTCAAACAAAAAAGCACAATTTCGTTTCAGTGAACACCTAAATACATAGTTACTAATCTTGTATGAGAAATGGACTGTAGGCATTTTTTTTCTTCAATTCCGCAGTTGTCATATAATAAGGCTTTTTGTGTAAATTTTGTACGGGGGTTTGTCACCGAATTCCCCCCAATTTACCATACATAGCACCCACGGGATGTTTTTTCTCAGACCAAAATTGATCAGGCCCATTCCATCAAATATAGGAAGCATTATCCCGGGAAATTCTGTCCCAATGAAAATCTCCCGTTCAATTGTTTCCTTCACTGATCAACTATAATAACTCACCAATGTCATTTCCTATGTGGAAAGAAACTTTCAAATCATAACAACAGTATCATTCTTGATAAAGAATTGGTTATGACTCTGTAACGTAATTAAAGGCCAAAAATTGAAACCTTAAATCTGCTACCTGCATGTAGTTTAATTGCCCTGAGAATCTTAATTCTTATGCTATTCTTAATTGCTTATGCTATTAATGGGAATCTTAATTGCGTATGCTTTTAATAAGAATCTTAATTGCTTATGCTATAAATGAGGATCTTAATTCCTTATGCTATTAATGAGAATCTTAATTGCTTATGCTATAAATGAGGATCTTAATTCCTTATGCTATTAATGAGAACCATAATTGCTTATGCTATAAATGAGAATCTTAACTGCTTATGCTATTAATGAGAATCTTAATTGCTTATAAATGCTATTAATGAGAATCTTAATTGTTTATGCTATAAATGAGGATCTTAATTCCTTATGCTATTAATGAGAATCACTAATTGCTTATGCTATAAATGAAGGATCTTTAATTTCCTTATCGCTATTAATGAGAATCTAATTCTTAATTCTTATGCTATAAAGGGTTTAATTCCTAAAAAAAAATTAAAGTTACATAAAAAATTTAAAACCCTTTTGTATTAAGGAATTTTAATTTTTAAGTTTATGGAATTTTAAATTGTTTTTGTAAATAGAATTTTTTCTTTTTTTAATGAAACAATTTTTTATGTTCAAAAAAATCTTAATGCACATTTTTAACAATTCTTAAAAAATGCAAAGATTTAAAAAATTGCGTTTTAAAAAGTTTTTTGTTATTTTTCAATAAATTCTTAATTTTTAGCTATTAATGAAACCAATTTAGCAAAAAAATTTAATGTTATTTAAAAAATTTTTATTCTTTGTTTTTTGAATTTAATTGTTATGCTTTAAAAAAGAATTTAACTCTTAGGCTATTAATAAAATTTTTTTTTATCTTTTTAAATGATTATCTTTAAATTGTTTATCTATAAAAGACCTTAATTGGCTTATGTTAAATTAATGACACAATTTGGGCCAATTTTAAAAATTTTTTTTTTAATTTCTTACGGAAACCTGTATTTGAACTCAATTTGAATTTTAAATTTGTGTAATTAGAACTATTTTCTGCTCACATAAAATTTAATTGTGCAAATGTGTTTGAAATGGATTTCAACAACAAATTGAAGTGTAGAACATACTTTGAAATGATGGATGTTCCCAAAGCAAAATTTGAAATTTACTGTATTTTACACACATACATAATTATATATTACTTAAAGATGAAGATGGCAATGAATAATGGGTTAAGTACCGTATTCCTAGAAATTATTTCATGCTTTTTTAGTTAGCACTTTTCACGGTGGCCATATTTCCACTGATATTTGTGAATAATTTCCATTTGCAAAAATTGCAAATATTTCCACGTTGCAAAATAAACAACTTTTACAGTACTACAGGAACAAAGAACCAGTTGGTTCTTATAATCAGCAGAGGATCTGTCTTCTGTCATATCAAGTCTTGAAATAATGTGAATAAATCCATCAAAATATTTATAATCACTCCATATGTTGCCCTGGATACTGCTATTCTTAGGGAATAACAAAAAGATACATTTTTTCTTCTTTTTTTTCTCCTTTTTTTTCTATTTAGTATATGTGTTGGCCATTAGCATTTACCATCAAATAGATGACAGCACATATGAAGTAGGGACTGCCATGCTCCTTATATACTTTACCGGAGAGCTTCAAATATACTTATAATGTACTTGAATTGCACTTTATCTAAATTGGCTGGGTATTGTATTATATATAAGCTTTTTGCATGCATGCATGTGCAGGAAATTTGCAGTAAACAGTACAATATTCTTACCAATTATATTATCAAAGATCTTAAGGTAAATTGCCACTAATGGTTTCATCAATGTTGAAGATGGTAAAGTTATAACTGAATTATGGTATAATCATATAATCACAGATATAAGAGCCACACGCAAATCAATCAAGCGCTCTCAAGCAACTAAAATTCAAATTTGATAAGAATTTGATAAGAAAAAAAGTTATTGTCAAGAAAATATTGGTTGAAAAAGAAACCTTATTTCTGAGGTCAACTAGGCCCATATGGGCATCTGTTTGAGTTGAAAATTGAATTACCAATAAAAAGTATCAACAATCAACAAAAGTATCAATAATAAACCAAAAGTTGAATAATCAACAGAAAGTATCTTAATCAACCAAACCAAACCAAAAGTATCAATCAACACAAATTTTCAGGAAACCTTAGTGCATCTATGAAATGTATTCTGTAAATTATTGAGTGTCAATAATGATATTTCCATTTTCTCTGAAAACTGCCTGATTTATTTCTGCCGCCTTCTAAGGCTGCTGTGAACTGGTATAACGGCTCAAAAAGGCAGCTCAAAATAAATTACCATTTCTCACAATTATATGAATATATTTATACATTCTAGTGAAATTACAGGAAATCTAACACTGAAAATAAATTGAAATATAGATCCTTTTGAATAATGATAACAAACAAATTTGTTTAGCTATTCTTAAAATCTGCATTGTGACGTATATGCCATGGAGTGCATTTGGATCCAGTCATTTGTAATAAACCAATCACCCTCCCCCACCCCAAAATCCTTCTATCCCCATCCCTGGAAAGTGGGGGGGTATTTTTTATTTTTCATCTTTCCCCTATATAAATATCATACATTGTATGGACAAGTTAAGAAATGATTCGGATAAAAACGGACAAGTTACTAATAGTCAAAATCAGATTTTGCGGACCAAAATTTTTCTACTAAAGAATCCTTCAGTAAATTTCTTAAAAGTTTTGGATTACAATTGTGCTTTATTTTTTGTCATATGGTAAGGAAGGAAGAAAACATGACTGTACCCTTTGAGAACAGTTCCATATAAAATCAAAAGTCTATTGTATAATTGGGCCACCATGCATCCCATACACATATAAGCACAATATTATGCCACTGTATTTATACATATAGTTTATTACATTACAGCACTGTATTACACATAACAGTCATGTATAATTACATGTATAATGTAAATACGATAATAACATTTCATTTTAATGACACTCAAACCAATGTCTGACATGTTTTATTATAGTTGCAGTGTGTTATTATATCAGACCATCTAGACTTATTCCACTTAGTCACCTTTTTAAGTGTATTATTAACTATAAAGCTATATATCTGCTTCAAAAATTATTGTTTGTATATAATAAGAAAAGATCCAATACTTCCCCAAAAGCTTGTATGAAATAAACATGGTAGTAAATTGTAACCTTAAAAGCGAATGACGCACAGCTAAATCAGGATAAAACCATACTTAAAATAGCATAACAATTTTTTTCATAAGATTATGAAACCAAAATAATGTTACTGTTGATAAATTTTATATAAATATTTCATAAGATAATAGCTTTATACCTTTTATTACTTTATAAATGGTATTATTTAAGACATATATTTGTGAACCGTATTAAACAGGGATATTACAAATTGTAATAAAGCACTATAATCAATGTTATGATTGACCTCCTGCTTGCTGGCACGTGACCTCTACCCATATGACCAGTGCAGACCATAAACAATTCGGTCTCTGATCAGTGCAGACCATGACCAGTGCCTGCAATGGATCAATGCAGACCATGGTCAAAGAAAACCATGACCAGTACTTGCAATGGATCAATGCAGACCATGGTCAGTGCTGAATGTGATTGATGGATGAATGCAGACCATTATCAGGGCAAGTCATGACCAGTGCAAACTATGACCAGCTCAAAAACTATGGCCAGTGCAGAGCATGATCAGTGCCGACCATGGCCAGTGCAGAGCATGATAAGTGCCGATCATGGCCAGTGGAGAGCATGATCAGTGCCGACCATGACAGTGTTAACCATGATCAGTGCCGGCCATGGCCAGTGCAGGGCATGATCAGTGCCGACCATGACAGTGTTAACCATGATCAGTGCCGACCCATGGCCAGTGCAGAGCATGATCAGTGCCGACCATGACAGTGTTAACCATGATCAGTGCCGACCCATGGCCAGTGAAGAGCATGATTCAGTTGCCGACCATGACCAGTGCAGAGCATGATCATGCCGACCATGACAGTGTTAACCATGATCAGTGCCGACATGGTCAGTGCAGAGCATGATCAGTGCCGACCATGGCCAGTTGCAGAGCATTATCAGTGCTGACCATGACAGTGTTAACCATGATCAGTGCCGACCATGGCCAGTGCAAGAGCATGATCAGTGCCGATCATGGCCAGTGCAGAGCATGATCAGTGCCGACCATGACCAGTGCAGAGCATGATCAGTGCCAACCATGGCCAGTGCAGAGCATGATCGGTGCCGACCATGACCAGTGCAGAGCATGATCAGTGCCGACCATGGCCAGTGCAGAGCATGATCGGTGCCGACCATGACCAGAGCATTCTCAGCATGATCAGTGCCGACCATGACCAGTGCAGAGCATGATCAGTGCCGACCATGACCAGTGCAGAGCATGATCAGTGCCGACCATGACAGTGTTAACCATGATCAGTGCCGACCATGGCCAGTGCAGAGCATGATCAGTGCCGACCATGGCCAGTGCACCATAATCAGCCAGCCCATCTATTCTATATGATCATTGTCTGCACTGTTCTCTAACATAAATTTTAGTCAGCTCTAATCCCTAAAATGATAAATGGCTTTGTCTTGATTGAAAAGATGGACCAGTCCATTTAAGATATTTAGCATATATAGTAAGGATAAGGAAATGACTGACAAAGATTATCTAGTATATTATCACCTAAGTGCAGTAATGGGTAAACTTGTATTGAATTATATAAGAAGTTAAGCTGTTAATGCGCTTAGGTGACGATTTGTAAGAGTCAGGATCTGAGTGTTATTATTTATTATTACACTAAGTCTTTGCCAGAATTAATAGAACAGTGTGGCGTGTGCCAATTACTGTTTATCATAATTGTAACAATAATTACATTTTTATAGTATATCTCTTTGTTTCTCTTCAGAAGATAATTGTGTACTTGAGGTGTTTATAACTTAAGGTTATTTTTGGCTACCACTGTGTCTGAACTATGCCCTAGATATTGGACATCAACCTTACAACAGATAACTGATAACAGTTGTTGTCTTGTTTTTTGTTTTTTTGTTGTTTTTATATATTTTTTTTTTATTATTTATTTAATTTAATTTTTGGGGGGGGGGGGGCCATCATTCATAATCATCATCAGACAATAAACCAAAAACAAAATTAGGAAAATGTATTATGAAGTATAGTATATAATAAAGTTGGGGTTCTTTTTAGCAAAAAATAAAAACAAATTATAGTATATAATTATATAGGTCTGGGGTTTTTTTTTACAAAAAATAAAAGCACATGCAATTAATGTTTTATTTGTAATTAGGTCTGGTTCTTTTTAAAAAAAAATAAAAGCACAGTTATGCAATTAATGTTTCATTTCCCCAGGTAGTAATTAATGTATGCAGTTATTCAGATGATGTTTTTGATTAAATTATATCATCATTATGATTTATGAATCAATTTCTTATTTTTATGACCACCATCAAATATAATATATCATTATAATTTTATATTAATTATATAATCGAATTACACTTTCTGACAATACCTTTTAATAGCCATGAATTATTATAGTGTTAAATAGCAGTTAAGAGTTAATTATTATCTGAACTTGTATTTTTTTTAATAATATCATAAATGACAGTTTTTAATATACCCGGTACTATATTATTTTTATTGCTACCATTAGTGTAAAATAGTTCAGTTTCCATCATTTCCATGTAATTTTAAAACACATTATAGTATGATGAAATTTTCTAATTTTCATACATGTTCACATCCGTGTATTTTGTCATTGTGTTAAAGCATTTTTGGGTAGTCATCCTCAGGTTTCGTGTCTTTGCCTTTATAAACTTTTCAATTTTCTTATTCTTACATTCACATCTTGGTCTTTCGTTTTGTATTTTCATGTTTACAAGGGTACAAAGCTTTATGTTATAAAATAATTTTGTAAAATTTGCCAACAGTAAAACTATATTGTTTCCATAACCTTAATAATGGTCAATTTTTTGTTTGTTTTATTTGGGTTTTACATCACACCGACACAGTATAGGTCATTTGGCGACGTTCCAGCTTTTAACTGGTGGAGGATGACCTCAGGTGCCCTTCCGTGCATTATAATAAAAATTCAGGCACGAACGAACACCTGAGTAGAACCACCGACGTTCCGTAAGCTAGCTGGATAGCTTCCTCACATGAAAGAATCCAAAGTCCCTGTCAGGATTCGAACCCACAGCGGTGAGGGATAAGTGGTTTGAAGTCAAAGACCTAATCCACTCGGCCACAGATGCCAATAATGGTCAATTGTCGAAAGAGTTGTGACATAGAATCATCATGAATGTCTTAATTATAACCTTACATACAAATGTCATTAATATTGTATGCAAACACAGAATAATATGATCCGGAACAAAATATTATGCTGAGCACTAGTTTAATTAAAGTAGGGTTTTATTCCATTCACTCAGCAATGCTTTTGTGCAATGCACCATTACTAGAATACCGTATTTCTTTCATAAAAACATTTTGGAAGTTTTTCTTTTATGAAATTAAAAAAAAATATAAGATAGTCAGCTTTATAACAATGTAATAAATTATACACTTTACAAGTACAATAATATACTTCAGTCATAGGCAATGCATTTTTTGCAATTGCCATAATCCCCGTATCAGAACTCGGTACCATAATTTAGTTGAGTATAAGTAATGGGAGCCTGATCTACACTTACAAACTTAAGCAATATTGTTAATTTAGTGTAAATAAGACTAGTTTTGTACTGTATATATATTCAGGGGAAGCATAAAAATTCTTGCTTATTAACAATTACAGCCCATCAAGCCAGAAAGTTATCATGACATAGGAAGATTGTACATGCTGTCAGAAACAATATGTTCTAATCTTATATTTTTATCAAGCATTCAAGAGAAAAACAGCTGAAAGAGGTTAAGAACATGTTTTTAATGTACATTTGTACCAGCTATAAACAGGAAAATTTTTCTTTATCATATGGGAATCACATAATTATAATAACCAGTACTGAAGTAACATAACAATTCTACGCTTAAAATTTTAATTTTAGTATTAACCCTTTCCCTCATGAGCATATTGTGAAAAATGGCCGTTTTCACTGAAAAGCCTCCTGTAAAAAGTTCAAACTGCTATGAAACTATGAAAAATGCTTCAATACTAATCAAACTTGCCACAAATGTTGACTGGACCATTGCAACGACATGCTCAGTCTTAAATTTCCTGTTACCATGGCAACGAGGGGACATCTCAAAATTGCCAAATATCACTATTTTGCCTCAATTTTTCCCACAAAATTTATTTCAAAGTGCTGCAACTTCTCAAGGGATTGAGATAGAGTCAAAGCAGCCCCTCATCGCCAAGAAGGGTATCATGTAAAAATAGCTGATAATTGCAATGACGACCCTTCATTACCATAACCACCCCTACTGATCTGTATAAATGAGAGCCCTGGACACTTTCCTTGTAGAACCCTCCACCATTAAACAAAGCTGGGAATGTGTCTTAACATGTAGGATTGCTGAAAATAACAATAACATGCAATACTGCCGTGTGTCTTTTCATTAGAAAACTTTAATTAACAGCCTGCAATTAAATTTACAAGTTGAAAATCATAACAAATCCAATTTTACACGCAAATATTAGATTAGAATTACAAACTAAATTTTGTTTCAAAAGACCAAAAAAATAACAGATTTTTGGAAACTTGCCACAGCAGCACTGTCACAAACAAAATTAATCTTTTACCAATAAATAAAACAGGACCTATACAAGAGCTGTCCGTAAGACAGCGCGCTCGACTTTTTTATTGCTTGCCAATAAAAAAAGTTTTTGCAGTAAAAGGCAATACAAGAATCTCTGTATTTTTAAAGTGAACTAGTTGTTTGATACCCTTGAATATTACAGCAATGTTTATATGACATAATTTATGGTAAAGTGAACAAGTGGATAGGAATGAATTTTTTTAGATTTTTTAAGTTTTTTAGTGCTTGCCTATAATACAAAACATTGACAGTTAAGGGCCATAATTCAAATAAAATCTTTGACAGAATTACCTTCTCCTGGACATGTTTGGGAATCATGATTGTAAACAAGTATTCCAACTTTCAAATTAATATCTCAAACAGTTCAGTCAAAAAGTGGACTGGTACTAAAAACTTAACCAAGATTCTAAGTCGATAAAAGGCCTTAATTTTTAAAACAAATCCTTGACAGAGTTACCTTCTCTTGCGTACAGATGGGGTAATGATGTGAAATAGCATTAAAAGTTTCAAAGCAATATCTCAAAGGGTTAAGGCAATAAGTGGATTTTACCCATATTCAATGTATTTTCTAAGTCAAAAAGGGCATAATTCTGTCAAAAACCTTGACAGAGTTATGTCCTCTTGTCTGTTGATGAAGGTCGTGATGGTAAACAAGTATGGTCAGTTTCAAAGCAATACCTCCAATGGTTTTGAAATAAAGTGAGTGGTACAAAAAAACTTAACCAAGCTCAATACACTTTCTAAGTCAAAAAAGGGCCATAATTCTGTCAAAAACCTTGACAGAGTTATGTACTCTTGTCTGTAGATGGAGGTTATGATGGTGAACAAGTATGGTAAGTTTCAAAAGCCATACTTGTAATACTTCTGAAATAAAATGGGGTGGTACGAAAAACTTAACCAAGGTGTGACGCCAACGCTAACGCCGACGCCGACGCCGGGGCGAGTAGGATAGCTCCCCTTTTCATAGAAAAGTCGAGCTAATAAAATTAATGCCACCTGAGTACAGAGTAATTACAGCAAAAATAATCTGTGACAAAATATTAACAGACCTACATTGTACATGTATATGAACAGGAGCTAAAATTAGAATTAATAGGGGAAAAAACACAACAAATGTAAAAAAAGTAAAAAAAAATACATGTATTAAAAAGACAGTAAGAAAACATTGAGAAAAAACTTCAAGATTCTTAGGACAATCCAGAATCTTAGAAAAATCAAGCAACTCATTCTTTTGACAAAATTTACAAAACAACTAATTAAATAAATACTTCATCAGATAGCATTCTACAATTAAATACTTTCACAATTATCTAAAACCCGTAATAAGATCCAATTGATACGACGACAGGACCTTGCATTTCTCGTTACCATGGAAACAAATGCAATTTCTCCATTAATTCTACTATATGCGTTTTTATAATATAAAGTTAGCATCAGCCATGCTCCTATCCCCCACTCAGACAAACTGGAAATATTTGTAGCCATTTATTAGGGTTGACTAATCAATCAATAAAGAAACAGAAAACACTTTGGCTGAAATGTTATACATCTGTAGTAGAAGTATCCGTTAACAGTTGATACTGCTATCAATGATCCGACATTATATAAACATAAATAGACTAAAAGTCAGATAAAAAAGCCGTCCAGTAGATCATTGGACTGTGAATTGGGCAACCCGGGTTTGATTCCCACATGGTGCAGGTCACTTTCGTTGCGATTGATCATGAAATCCTTTCTAAGGTCATTTGCACTGTACCTCTGCTCTTGCATGAACAAAGGTTAAAATATCAGTTCCTTGCGAAAGTGAAGGCAACTCGTACTGGTAAACTGCTTGACAGCCTGCCCAGGAAGGATGCGGTGGCTGAACTGTGCTCTGGTAAATTCAATGTGGCTTACTGCCGTGATCCGGAGTGAACTTTTTAACTACCAACAACACCACCACAAATTCAAATGAAAGTAACAATACAACCATTCTAAAACATTTGTCTGGCAGAAACATTAATGTCTTATTGTTAAATAAAATATCATGTATTTGTATTTTAATATTTGTTTTTTGCTTTCATGCCATTTTTGTCTCCATCAAAGTTAGTTTTGGGGCTATATCAATTTGAATAGTTGTAACAAGTCATGGAAGGGGAACAAAAGATATTTTTAAGACTGGCCTCACACACATGTTAGTGCATCAATAGGAACAAACTGTTCATAATGTATAATAAAATTATAAGACCTTTAGAAATAAAACTGTTAAAATTTGAATTTGAAGTCATCTTTGACCTCAGTCATGTGATGTCAACTGAAGAATGAACTATGTGCTGTGCCCACTATTACAAAGAGTTTTCCTGGGTGACTTTTGTAGGCTGCTAATCTGTCACTGAGGTTTTTTTGACAATGATAGGACTGCAAATATTTTATGATTATTCCAATTGTGTAAAATGACCGAAATTTCATATCAGACTATGAATAGCTGTGACAACAATATGATTTCAATTTATTTTTGAGAATATTTCTTAATCATCTTTTGTATATCTTTCTGTTTTAAGTCCCCCATTGATCTATGTTAGACATTTAAATTTGATGTTTTTAGGCTTTTGGAAGTGGAGTTCCTTTAAATTTCATCTAAAATATTTGTGTTAACTTACAGTGTAGGCCTTATGGTAAATAATTACAAAAACAAAGTTTAACTAAGTTTTGGAGAGAAAACCAATCTAGAATGATCAACTTATACCAAATTGAAACCGTATTTCCTGTGAGGCAGCAACTTGAAAGCAAAATTCAATGAGACAAAATATTCATATTAATATAAAAATGACAAGACAAAATGTCTAACTCATTGCTCCAATAGAAACTACTAAATTCTCTGAAAGTTAAACATGATCATTTAAGACTGAATTTAAACCACAGAACCTATACTTGAACTTCTTACTTCAATTGACAATACTTGCATCAAATAAGGAAAGAAATCTTAATCATATTACCAAGTAGCACTCAAATCCACCATCTTTATGTTATTTTTAATCTTTTAGCCATTTCCCCATTCATCTCCTTCAGAAATTTAAACAAGTGTTTAGGAAGTAATGGAAATTAATGAAACAAAATTAATATCATTCTGACAAACCTATAACAAAATTCAAAAATTCAAATAATAACAATAGAGAAGCACAAATCCACCATCCTTTTGTTAAGAGAAAGATCCTTTCATCTTTAGGTCATATCTCCCATCTATCTCCTTCGGAAATTTAAACAAGTTTTTATGCAGTAAAGGAAATTAATGACACAAATATCATTCTGATAAACCTCAAACAAAATTTAAATAATAACAATATAGTTGCAAACATTAAAATCAACCAATTATGTCAATTATTTATGTACATGTATCTCCTGTTCATCAGGAATGATCCCAGTTTCTCATTGATAAACCATAAATCATTTTTGGCCACTTGGTTAATTTAACAGTAGCAGTACTAATCTTTATCTTTATGAGTACATGCTCAGGCTATGTAATTGAAAAAAAAAATAATCACAACCTTTTCCTTATTCTAATAGCAAATTTTCAAAAATAAAGAATGCCTTATAAATAAATTTATGTCAATTCTTGAGAATAACACTGACCAGTGCTCAACAATTGGATGTGTGAAGGCAAACTACTGGATGCATTTATTGAAAGACATCTTTATGTAGTGTCTATTCTTGCCTAAAATGTTAGACATGTGACTGCTGGTATTGTGCTATTTTCCGGGCATCACCGCATGTAAATCAATGAATCTATGAAAAGTGTAAAATTTTCAGTCGGTGTATTTGTGTACATGGACACTGCTGATAAAAATTATCTTATTTTTTTGTACTATGCTCATCTTTTGGCAAAATACATTTATTGCAGAAATTGATTAAAATCTAGGAAATTTGTGAAGCTGCATTCCCTTTAACTGGTCAAATTTGTTCTTTTCTTAAAAATCTGCCAGTTTTTTAATGTGTATTTATAATGAATGTAGGTAAAAGAGTAACATTTTCTTCTCTATGTGAACTCGAAAGATAAAGAGACTGTATCGCAATACAGTCTGTGAAATTATGGTTTAAAAATTGCTGTCATATTCGGGCAACCAATTCAAGAAAATCTGGTTGTCTAAAGTAAACTCTGGTTGCCCGAATATTTTCATCAGAACATCTCCAAGCAATTATTGATCAAATTTGCAAACTTATCTTCAGTGAGAAACAGTCATAAATATAAGCAAACTATTTGTATTTGATATCTTGCATTTTATCACTATTCGTTGACATTTTGATGAATACTTTCTGCAAATTTTTACTTGTCCATCGGGCAAGTAAACTTTTAAAAATTGGTTGTCCAGACCAAAAAATGGTTGTCTTGGGCAATAGGACAACTTCTAATTTCACAGACTAGCATAATATATCTTTAAATATCAAACAAGTTCAGGTTCTTTTTTATGTAAAAGTGGAAGAAAAAACTGGATGATTTAAAAGAAGTTTTCTTTGGGGAAGCTGCCCTTAAACAGCCCCTTCTATAGTAGGAAAAAAAAGCCCTGTGAATCTGAATGATAGCTTCAGAAACAGTACACAAGAAAGCGTCTCAGTGTTGCATCTAGACCGCGTGATTGCGCGTTCACGCAGATTTTTGGTAAATCGGAAAGCGATGATTTTGATACAAGTCTAGTCTTGAGAGAATTACATGTAAAGTGTGGGTCCCGGCTTGAAAAGCAAAACAAGAGCGCAAACATAAGCTAGGCCCAGGTCCCGTATTGGTTGGACAGGGAATTTGCGTTAACATTTCTTTACTTTATTGAGACTAGAAGGTGACAGGTATTTTTTTCACATGTGTTAAAATTGTTTGAAAACCAGTTTTATCATTGTAGCAATGTCCCATTCGTGTTTAAACATTATTTAAATATTAAGATATTTTTGATAGCATGTTTACCAGGGCATATCATGTTGGGCGGCAGGATCTGACCCCCAAGTGTTTTTGACTTTGCTTAGTCACAAGGACTAGGCTTTGCCTAGGTTCATATCAAAATATAGTTATAAGCAAATGCCAATGTTATCTCAAAAGATTTCTGAAAAAATGCATTTAATGCATTAAAATAATTAAAACAACTGATACATTTATAAATGATCAGGCTAAATACTTTAATAATAATGTATTAATAAAAATAAAAATGGGGAGGAACTGTCTGCTTATTTGCAAATATGCAGACGGTTCACCCCCAAAATAGGGAGAGAACCGTCAGGTAGGAAACGTCAGGGTAGGAACTGGTATAAGGGAGATAGTCTGACTACCTAATATTTTGCCAATCTTCCATGTTTAACATAGATCTAGATATTTCTGAGGAAAATTTATGACAATTAAAATGCATAAGCTGTCAACTTTAATAGTATGATTATTGTTTGTTGATGTTGTGATTTTACAATCTGCAGAGCATGACTCATTTCATTGTTGTTTTGGTTATTGATTTTTACATAAAAAAACTTTCCGGGACATTTATAAATAAACCACCATCTTACCTTCTCTCATGACTACTTTTGAGAAAGATCGTCTGCTGTCAGTAGCCATGGTTTTTCTTTAAATATTCCAATTGATATTTCCAATGAAATATGCATATAATATATCCAATGTTATATTTTTTACTGGGGTCATTTTGCCATATTTTCACTTGTGTCAAGTGTTTAGTCAGAATTAATCAAACGCTTGAATACAACACAAAAGCGCCCTCTTGTCTCAGATGATTGTTTACTTCGAGAATCATACAAAAATATGCGGAATTTTATTGTAGGTTTCGCAGTACTACAAATATAAATGAAAATTTATTCTATATACAAATGACCACCGATCATTTACAAAAATTCTACGGGATTAACACTCGTTTTTTCTTGTCTTTTCCAACGCCAGTAAGGGTCACAGGCAGCCAGACTATCCTCCAGTAAATACAAGTCTCTTCCCTGATTTTAAACACCACCCTGACTGTTCCTTCTCCTAGTTACTTTTGTTCATGATCAATATGCGCAGATTTTTGCTCCCCATTCTATATTATCCATATTGATACTTTAAGGAGTCAAACTTAATTAAAGATAAATATAAACTATTATTGAATGAAATTTGCGCACGAAATTAAATGTAGAAAGAAGAAAACATGCACATTTAACCGATAAATTATCGTATCCATGCGATGTTTCTGCACGTTTTTTATAATCAAGAAATATGACATAATGAACAAGGTCCTACAATTAAATCTATGTAAAATTACGGAATCATTCAAAATAATACCACCCAAAATAATACCACCTCCAACTGGAAGTTATATCATCCACCTTGTGAGTGATATGCACATAAGTGATATTATTTTATTTCACTGCTACAGCCCGTGTTTCAACTGGTTGGAGTATGATAAATTAATGAAATAAATGTGTGGGTTTCATTGTCGATCCTTTTAAAAGAAGACTCATATCAAACGTAATTAAGAAAATTCGTTATATATGTATAATTACTGGCATGATTTTTATTTAAAAAATTAGTATTTACTTAAGCAAATCATTAAAAATATGTACATGAAAATATATTTGTCAAATTGTGTCTTTCCTTTAAATATTGTTTAAATACAGAATAACAATTTTGAAATACTGATATATAAATAATTCTTAAACTTGTAATTGTTTCTTTTATTTGACAATGAGAACTTTTATTTGTTCATTTTGTTTTGTTTCTCTATAAATTCACATATCTATAAACATGTATATAAAATTTCACAATGATCGTTATTGCAAAATTTTCAAATACCATTGATCCCTAAAACATGGAATTTCAATTCTATTTGAAAGACCCTGACTAAACCGAAACGTTTCGTTTCATCTGGAGGCATGCAGCTTTAAGATATCTCGTGTTATAATTTTAATTTACACTAAAATAAGTTTTTCAATTTTTTTATTTTTAAAATGGTATTAAAAAATGCATGTTTTTGTTATAATTTCAGTAAAACTGTTTCCGATTTGAAAAATATAGAATGATCATTATCCTGTATTATAATAAGCAACCTTGGGTACTTCTACACAGCACAATTACGAATACAGGTACTAAAACAGTCCCTCTAAGCACCTAGCTTTGACTTTTGATACTTTAATTTTCAATAAATGTACAATGTATTTACCTCCATACTTAATATCAATCAATTCAAAAGATCTTAGTAATGTTGAATACAAGATAGCAATAAAATATGATTTTTAATGAAAATGATCTCGTGTCATTAATATTAATGTAATAAAGGCATCCAAAAATAGGGAAAATTAAGCATTATTTTCATTGATTCTGTTTTGTTCATTAAAGATACACAATAACAAGGCATTTTGATTATTTATTAAAATGCCTAAACAAATTTTATTAAAATATTTTAATAAAGTTATTCATATTGAATATATTAATATAATTTCTTTCACAATTATTGAAAACTGACGAAATTTTCTGAAAGAAAGGTAGTAGATGTGTATAATGCTGAAAACATGCAAAAGGAAATTGCCAGCTTTCATTATACAGTTATTTCATATGCGATTTGGGAACAGTCAAAATGTTGGCCCGAGGTGGAGGGGGTAGTGCTTTGTACTGTTGCCCAAGGCCGTAGGCCGAGGGCAACAGTTCAAAACACTATCCCCGACACCGAGGGACAACTGTTAGACTGTTCCCAAATCACGTATGCAATAACTGTTTTATTACCTGATCAATTACTGTTTTAACAGTACTTGCAACAAAAAAAATAGTTTTGCATATATGTAAAAATAATTAAACATAATACTTTAACTATGTTACGTCACGTCTGGTTTATGATCATGATCGATGGACGCTTCAATTGGGAATCCTCTATGACGTCAATGACGTCAGAGCACGCGAGGGAAACAGTCAAAATTGTTGACCGGTCAACAGTTCACGAACGTTGACGTTTTTAGAATTTCAGAAAACAGTTAAAAATACCAAAATTACACTTATATAAGATATCAGGTAATAAAAAACAATATTCAGTGGTAATCTTATTAATCCTACAAACAAGTAGCAATCAACAAATTATCTATGAGATAATTTATCTAAAAGAGACAGTACGATAGGGGGAGTACAATCACTCAAAATGTTCAGCACGACATTTTTGTTGTGCTTGTGGTATTTTAAGTTTTAACTCTTCGGCATTTTCTAGTTGGGTGGTTCCAATATTCCTACTTGAATAATGTTGAATCACCCTAAGGATATGTTGCCTGCTTTTTAACTTTGTCTTTTGACGTCTTATCTGTGATATGCAGGCTTCATAACCTCTGATCCCCTTTCAAAATTCCATTTTATTTAGTTTCGCCCATTGTTTTCTCGTTTAGGGCACACGCATTTTTTTACTTGGGGACCATATGCCGCTTTTCATGGAATGGCACTTACGTGTCACATTGAAGGTTCCATGATAACCGCCATATGAACACATCTGCGGATGTTTCAAAATTCAAAATTGTACCAGTTCATGTTTAATGTTGAATTCTGCTTAAGCCGGTGCTAGGGGGCGTGGACGGTAGTTTGCACTTGACAGTACCGTCCATGAACAGGCTCAATCAAACCGAGCCTGCAACATTTTCAATTTTGCCGTGTTGGGCTTTCTTTAGGGATTCTTATTTTCTCTATTTCTATAAAAGTATGAGAGAAATTTGTAAGATACATGTACGTGTATTTACATTCATAAAAAATGATTTCTAATCAATATTTGAAATTTGAAGCAATTTCATAATAAATCACTCAAAATGTACAAACTGATTATTCAAAATGATTTATACATTACGAATACATTCCAAAAGTTTATAAAATTCTTACAATTGTTAATCAATACATGACTTTACCAGTGGTCAATTGCCATGCAATATCCATTATACCCTTGTCTGGTCTTTTGGTCTGGTACACTAGAAGTGCACACAATGTATTCAAACACTGTAATTAGTAAATTATAAGCTAAAGGGAGACAACCTTTATAAAATCTTGAAATCGAGTCTATAGATTTATCGAAACTGTATCTTAAAACGGAAGAAATTAATGACATAATTATAAGACATTTACTTTCAGAAATAAATGATTTCCTCTCAACATTTGATATTGAAGCAATTTCATGATATATCACTCAAAGTATACAAACTGATTATTCAGAATTATTTTTTACATTATGAAAATATTCCAACAGTTAACAATATTCTTACAATGTTCAGTTAATCAATACATGACTTTAATAACAGTGGTCAATTGTTATACAATATCCATTATACGAGAAGTGCACATCATATGAACCAGAGTGGGGAGTTTAGTTTGAACACAACACTGTAATTGGTATATCATAAGCTAAAGGGAGGCAACCTTTAAACAATCGCGAAAAAAGTGTCTACAGATTTAGCGAAACTGTACCTTAAGACAGAGGAAAATATATAAGATAATGTGGTCAATTATATGCTGTGCGTGTCTGATTCGTATGAAGCTAATGTTGAAAGAAATAGTGCAACTGGACATTGTTACCTCATTTAGTTTTATCACTAGGCGTTTATCTTAACTTTGCTTGCTTGTATGGTGTGTACATATGATGCTAGTGAAATTTACTCTGAAGGAAAAGTAAGATGCATTCTTAAGTTGACAATTAGTTTGACCAATACAATAATTTGATAATAGACGCAATGTTGTATATCCTAGGTAATAAATTATAGAATGGAAAATGTTTATAAGAAGGATAAAAGAAACACAACTAACCAAGCTTTAACTGGCCAGTTCGAACGTTTTACAACATTTTTTTTCTAGGGTAAATCAAAGCGGTGATAAAAATAAGATAACAACTCGTGTAGATCGTGCTTGTTTACCTATACTTTATTTTTATTACTCATTTTGTTTTTATATTTTTGGTCTCCCCTTATAGTCTTCAAAAAGTTATTCATTGTTCAATTACATGAACCCTCTCTTGCTTTTGTTTACTTTCTATACATTTTGCTACCTTTATGACATGTAATTTTACATTCATCTCTACTTCATTCAGGTGAAAAACATTTTAATATATTCTTTTAAACAATTATTAAAACGTTATATATGTCACACCTGTCCTTTCTAAAGAAATAAAAAAATATTTTCTGAGGCATAGTGTGCATCTAAAGAAATATATCATATATACTTGTCCATACATCCGTAGTGTATACATTCTTCTATATACGTAGACAAAATATCCAGAATAAAGTTAATCATCAATCACTATATTTTTCCTATAAAACCGACAAAGGTATTGACTTTATTTGTCTTGACATGACGGAAAGAAAATTTTGCATGCAAATATGACCCTGTATAACGTTACTATCATAATTATTTTATTTCCATCACCGGAGATTGATGAAGTGAGAAAGTACGTGAAATATATATATAGATCATAAAAAGGTTACGTTAATTGATGTAGAAAATAATTCTGCCTTTCCTTGGATGTGCCGAGGGGGGAATATATATAACATATAAATACAAAAACTCGGTATCCACCCTATCATAGAAGAAAAAAATTCCACTTCAGTAGAAAATAGGTCCTACGTCAAATTCCTCTAATAATTACAAGCATTACATTATATGATTCCAAGGAACATATACATATATGTGCAATATCGAAAAACGAACACAGAAAAGTTTTGAGATTTTTTTGCATAATATTGGATTTGATTGATTTAAAGCATCATAAGAAACAAACATACATGTATACTGTTTTGATAAAGAATATATCCAGGTTCTGTTATGTAATATTAATAAAAATGTCCCTACTAAGGACACGAATACTGTAAGAAAGTAAAGTAGATTTGATTTATTTAATTAGTCAAGCAATATCAAAACAAAAATATGTTCCTACAAAAGTATATACAAGTAGAATAGATCCAACAGTTCAAACAATAAAACAAGTTATTATTAAACAAGAAGAAGCCAGAGACTGCGTGATGAAAATTCGTGTGAAATGCACGCCTTCTCAATATCTATTCAAATTGACATCCCAAATACCCTTTTTTGTCATGTTCAAGACAAAATAGGCGAATACGAAATCATGATAGTGTTAATACTCTAGTCCACTACACTCCTGCCCAATGATATATACATAAAAATTTGATATCAGAAACTCTTTTTGAATTATCAAAATGGGGGAAAATTAGAAATGAAAGACAATTCATACGGTCTCCACTCTGTAAAATATATTTCTATCTTACATGCGAAGCAAACAAATATCCTCTGTTTTTATAAGCGATTCAAAGGAGTCAAGCATGTTAATAAATAAAAATAAATGAATAAATAAACTGTATTGATAGATGGATTTTGTTTGATATGTTCAAGGGGAATGGCAAAACTGAAACAAAAAAATCGTTTGGGCAAAATAAGGGAAAATATAAAAATAAGAATAGAAGGATTTTGTAAAACAACCATAAAAGTGTAGCAAAATTAAAACAAAATATATAAAGAGTGAATAAATGAAATATTGTTTAAACTCCAAAGAAGTCTAAACGCTGTCAAGGTAGATGTGGTTGGTATGGAACAAGTGCACACGACAGTTACTGTAGAAGTTATTTGTATTCCGCAACATTGCATGGAACATCAGAACTTCGTTGAAGCAAAATAGCGTAAGAAACTGGACAGGAATTTAAATAAATAGTATTATGAAATACATTTCTAGTTATACCACAAAAACCAGTCAAACAATACAATGGCTTGATAATTGTTAGGGTTTAGAGTGTAAACAAAGTTTAAAAGGTAAAACGTTCATGATTAACAGCTAGAGTTTCTTGCAAAAACTATTTTTTTACTTAACTAAAATTAATGTTGGGAATCTATATTTATATTTATTTTTCCTTTGAAACCATTTAAAAAAAATATTTTTACATAGTGCGTTTCAATGAAATAGTGGTACATCACGTGCACAAAATATAACAAGGATCAAAACTCTTACAACTTACATCCACGAACTACCCCTCTATTTACAGTTAAATAGCAAATTAGCATATCTATCTATAACCTAAGTTAAATGGGGATCTATCCGTCCGCCAAGGCACAAACAGTAGTTTTATCAATAGCATACGGACCCCGGACATGTCAGTGGCCAAGCTCCTTTTTAAGCAAACAATAGTGATAATTTACCAACGTGTTGTTTTTCACGGAGTATAAGACAAAGAGATAAATTTTGATCAGAAAGTAGGTAAGCCATTGTACAGCAACAGTAGTCATGGACTACCTAAAAGTACAGTGAACCGAGAAAAAATTACAAGGTCATATTGTTGCCAGGGAAAGGATCTGCTTTTCAAACCGCCATTGCCTTCTTAAAGACTCATGCACCTATTTCTTATTCCTCGGTGTCCTTTCCTACTATGGAAGGCCACTTCCCCCGGCTTCAGTCAGGACATCAGCAGCTGCTCTACAGAATATAAATTTCGTTTCCCCCCCTCCCAATTTCTAAAAATCTTCTGCCGTTACCCACTGCCTCTCAATGACGTACACGTATCGAGGGAAAAAGCGCGCGAGAGCGTTTATCATAGAAAAGATAAATCAACTAAGAAAACTCTTGCCGACGTATTTTTTTTAAACCATATGTCACAGTGTTTGAACAGATACAAGTTTGACACAAGTATGTCACTTATTACTTTGACACTATTTGTTGCGACATGTTGCGTTTAAAACAGTCGGTATTACGCTGTAATTAGCGGTGTTACTTTAAGAGCTACATTTAGGCCCCGAACGATTACCAATGCCAATACGATTATTTAAATACACCGAGGGGGGATTAAATATTCTCGGAAAAGTGATGTCAACCATGTTTACATGCTTAGCATACATGATATTTTTGTTCATACCTTTATGTGAGAAAAAATATCGCACTACTTTTCTTATCATGAGTGTCACAGATTGTATCAATATGTTTTTTATCCGTCAGAGAAATGCAAATGTAATCAATACAAGGTAGTTGCTATTCAAAGATGTACTTTCTTCGGATATTGAAGTAATTATATGTTATAAATAAAGTAACGCAGAGGCAGTAGTTTTAGTGAAAGAACGCTCTTGTCTAGACTCCATCAGTGTTTATTGAAGCAATCTGTTCGCATCATGACATCGTAAATTATTGCGAAATTGTGAGAAGAGGAATTAATGTGCAGCAAATAAAAAAGCAACACATGGTCGTTTATTCCATTGCATTTATTGAATGGAGATAGGAATGCAGCACAGATGTGATATCAGTGATGACTGTTCATAGTGATCTTTAGTGATTTTTAAAATGGAATTTAATGCATTAAATTATGACAACAATAGTGATAATTATAGTTACAACGGACAAAATTTATCCGACAATGCTCAATCTTCATGGATTAATGCGGCTCAAATTACGAGAAATGTTTTGATTCCCGTTATATCAATTGTTGGACTTGTAGGAAATACGCTGTCTCTTTTAGTGTTCATGTCGAAACGAATGCGGAAATCACCTTGCTCAGTATTCCAGGCATCTTTGGCAGTTGTTGACAACACTTTCTTGGTCGGATTATTAGTAACGTGGATTGATGGGGAGTGCCAAGCATTCCTTACAATTGACTTTGCATGTCAACTACTTATCTTTATCACATATGTGACAAGTTTTCTCAGTGTTTGGTTTATAGTAGGATTTACATGTGAACGTTTCTTTGCCATTTATTTCCCACTTCGTCGTCAATTGATGTGTAATGCCCGTCGTCAGAAAATAATTGTGGCCGTTTTAACGTGTGTTGGCTCTGTTTTGTACCAATTTAGTTTCTGGACACTTGAAATGCAGCAATGGGATGATACTTTGAAATGCTTATTTAAGCCTGAACATTATAGGTTTTTGAACATTGTGGTTTGGATTGACACATTCGTTACAATGGTTATTCCATTTATTGTCATCACAATTCTCAACACGTTAATAGTGCGTGCTGTTTTTAATTGCCAACCTAGGCGTAAGGAACAAGTGCCTTTAGTTTCGGTTTCTCTAACAGACACACATGCAAGTATAAACAGGAGAAAAGATGATGCTAATGAGGAGCGAAGTGGCCATGAACATAGAGATTCACAACGGCCCATTATCCAAGGGTTGAAAAGAAACGGCTTTAAACATTCCAGACGAGGATTGAACATACGTGTGACTAAACGGTTATTGCTAGTCTCTTCAATGTTTTTGTTACTGAACCTCCCGTCACATATAATAAGGCTACATAATCTTATAGTGTCTGCAACATCAAACCATGACACTGTAACCCCTCGGTTTTTCTTTCTCCAAGAACTAACATTACTGTGGTATTATACGACGTTTAGTTGTAATTTCTTTCTGTATATTGCAATGGGTAATAACTTTAAAGAAACTCTCCTGCATCTACTTCATTGCAGGAAAAGCACCTACAGCTCAAGAAGGGAAATGTTACTAAAGTTGAGATCTACAAGGGGGAGTCAGACGAGTCGCACAACATTACTGTAGAGTCAATCATCTCCAGTACTTTATAAATCGTAAAACTTTGATAATTATCGTGTTTTATTATCCGATTACTTTTAGTCAATAAACATCGGACCAAAGTAATTTTGATTTATTGCTAACTACGACTACGAAACTTCGATCGGATAGTAAACAAAACAAGGAAATAAATGTATTCACAGGGTCAGTGCTTCTCTATAAACAGATGCACATAAAACATTCTATCATGAGAAATGACTTCACTTAATCTAAACATGACAGAGTATTTAAAGCACACTAAGGAGCGTTCGTTATAATTCCTTTAATTGCCTTCTCTCCAGGATATAACACTTTGAAAGCTTGAAAAAATGTGAATGTCACGATATGTATACATGTGAAAAATGACACCTAATGTTATCTTATATGATGTTCATAAATTAAAAATATTTATCGAATTGCTTATTATATATAAAGAAACTAACAGTAATTTTTCTGAGCTTGTTTATCAATAAATAATATATTTTTTGAAAAATAAATGTCTGTAATTGTTTTCACATCATCACAAATTTAATCTTTAGAAAAAGTATTGGTAAAGAGGAAAAGTAAGTACATTTTTCTAGACACATGCGCTTGATATATACACAAAACACGAAGTGGCATAAGGGTTATTCGTGACACATGGGGTATTCGTGGAACACAGGGGTGTTGTCGGACTAATATGTTACCTTAGCAATCTTGTGTTTAATTAAAACCTTACAAAAGGATGACTTTATTAGAAATGTACTGCCAAACACAAGTTAAATTATATAAAATTTAATTTAAGATATTTTCTCAACAGTTTAGAACTGAAACGTAAGTGTTCTTTTATTTGTATGTAAAATTAATTGTATTTTTTGCAGAGTTGTCAATGGATATTTAAATCTATTTATCGTTATTAAATACTCTACAACTAATTAATTCATTAAAAGAACAACAACCACACAACAACAACAACAACAACAACAAAAACAACAACAACAAGATCATTATAAAATCAATACAATATCTGGCTAGTAATCTATTTCAAACACAAGAAATTCATGGCTTGAAACCATAAGAAGTAAAATAATTTATTGATAAAATACGGGATGTTTTTTATGTGATACTTAATGTATGTAATAATATGATAAAATGATCTGTACGAGTTCGGCCTTCGTATGATTTTTGCTTACCAACTTCACATTTTGATACTCTGAAAATACTTTACTTTTTAGACCACACGTACGTTGTCATTTCCTACATCTAGGAATGAGCAATTGGTATGTATAATTTTCTAAGATACATTTTAAATGGGTTTTAAGCATGCATTTCATTTTCTTGAGTATTATTCAATATTCAGACATTTTCAAATAAATTGTTTTTGGTTATCAAAATGTTCATGTGAATATTAATGTGAAAAGCGAAAAATAAATATTGCTGTACATATATGAATGAAGTTATATTTGTAACATATGTTTCTTTTAAATGATATATTATAGAATTGAATATTCCTATTATCTTAATTAATGCAAAAACAAAACGTTAAATGTTTTCATTGACTACTTTCTAGTAAGCAATTAGTAAATATATTTTTATAATGGTTCTAAAACATGTTTTTCAATATTCAGACAGTCGGTGCTATTCTCATAATAATTTTGATTATCTACGCACAAGGTCTGCTTATAGTTTATCTGGAAACGCACTTGCATGCTTCAAGATTTGTCTGCGTTGAGCTCATAAGAAGAAAATCATATTTCGTGTATCAAATTTCGTGTGAAATTTTTTGTCTGCATTTGAGAAATGAATAATGAATTTTGCCGTACATTTATGAATGAAGCCATTTATTTTTCCAATACAAGTTTTTGTGACAGATGTTGCTTTTAAACAAATTTTATAGAACTGATTATTTCTACCAAAAAAGGAAAAAAAAAAAAAAAAAAAAAAAAAAAAAAAAAAAAAAAAAAAAAAAAAAAAAAAAAAACAACATTTGTCTGCTTTGAGCTTATAAAAAGAAACTCATATTTTATTTATCAAATTTTCATGTGAAATTTACTGTCTGCATTTCAGAAATGAATAATGAATTTTGCCGTACATTTATGAATGAAGTAATTTATCTTTTCAATACATGTTTATGTGGCAGATGTTCTTTTTCAAAGATATACTTTAAAGAGTTGATTATTTCTACCAATAAAGGAAAAAAAGAAAGAAAAAAACCCAAAAAAACAGCTGCAACAAAACATTAAATGATAAATGGCTGAAAACTGTAGAAATTTGCCTTATCTAATTGATGTACGAGTTCCGTTAACCTTTGATTATTCATATATACTCTGTAATTTTGATGGTATCTATAATGAATAAAGACTTAAAAGTTATATCATATAGAAATATAACACTGACAGATGTGAGTTGTCGATCTATGAATCACAAAGCACATTGCTTACATAAAGAAATTTCTGTCAGTGGTCATTCTTGCCATGGACCATAATTTGTCCTGAAACATAAATAAAGAAAACCAGCTATGAGGTATTGGTCTTGTTGGCAAATGTCCTTCGTTAGAACATAACTTTCGCAAACAAGAGTGCTTTTGTGCACATTTGACTTAATGCACGTTATGCACGAGTATTTTCCAAAAAACAAATGTATTACTTAATATAAATCTATTTCCAATTACTGGTAGTATTTTGAACTGAAAATGACCGTTTATCATTAACATAAATTTGGTAAAATTTTAACAGAAATCAGTGTTTATCATGAATGTTTGACATGGGATAGCCATTATATTTGTTTTAAAATACATGCAATTTAACTTCATTTATAGATTTTTAGTTACATTATCCTTATTGTTTCATTGAGCAATTGAGCTGAATTGACTATTTATTTAAGAAGATTGATTTTTATAATGATGATTGACCATTTGACTTTTGGAAAATGTTTAAGAAAGATATAAATATGCCTAACATAAAACGACTGTCTCCCACGCCTTTTATAAATTGAACGTTAAAGGTTAATTATGATGGATATATACAGAAATTTTCCAAAAGCAACGTGAGTTATATATCAGTCATGCGAAGTATATTTTACAATTGAAAGGAATTATTTGACTTTAACTTATTGAAAACAATAAGATGTGTATAATGTCACTTTTATAAATATATATATGTCATATCAGATCGGAATATCTGTTCCGAGTTGATCCGCCCTTTGGGCTGTTACGATTCACCGGTGCTAAGGGGCGTGGATAGTAGCTTGCACTTTCCAGTACTGTCCATGAACAGGATCAATCAAACTGAGCCTGCTACATTTTAAATGTTGCCGTTTTTGGACTTTCTTGAAGGATTTTATTTTTCTCTAGAAAGAATTTACAACTTCATTTATAACAGTGAAATGACGTCATCCGATGCACGCAATTTCAGTATTTAATACGCCAAAATGATGTCATTTTAACAATAAAATGCGCCTAACCGACAACGCCATAGAATTGCATACGGCTCTGGCAACCCCATGCTAACTAAATTTCCGGCATGGACCAAACTTACGAAAACGCTTGGTAAAATGATTATGTCATCCCGGACATTATTAATAAGTGTAAAATTAACACAAATCTTATAGAAATGAATAAAAGTATAATTCGTTGGTAAATACATTAACTCGACAAAGGAATTTGAAGATGATCCTGCAAATAAATGGTTTGTAAGAATTTCTTTGCTGGATTAACTTTTTTTTTAATTGTTAAAATGTTTAATGTTCGATGTAATGGCCGTTCTGAGTAATCAGGCAAGGTATATCGCCCGAATCCTATATACAAGTATTTATTAAGAGGCCAGACGTGTCGTGTCACGCTAGTATATAATTGATGAAATGAAGCAATTTTTGTGACAGATGTTCCTTTTTAAAGATGTAGTATAGAATTGATTATTTCTATTATAATTCTTAATTAATGCAAAACAAAAGATTGAATGTTTTCATTGACTACTTTGTTGTGATGCGCAATTAGTATATATATTTTTTTAAGATACATATTAAATGGTTCTTGAACATACTTTTGATTTTCCTGTATATTCAATATTCAGATATTCAATGTTTTTCTAGTAATAATTTTGATTATCTACGCACAATGTCTGCTTATGGTTTGTCTGGAAACATACTTGCTTTGTTCAGCATTTGTCTGCTTTGAGCTTAGGAAAAAAGAAAATCGTATTTCATTATACCCCCAAAAACGAAGTTTGGGGGGGTATATAGGAGTCACCCGGTGGTCGGTTGGTCGGTCGGTCGGGCGGTCGGTCGGTCGGTCGGTCCAGACGTCCGTTGCATTTTCCTTGTCCGGACCATAACTTGAAGACTAATGGTTGGAATTCAATATAACTACATACAATGGTCAAGCACATTGAGAGGAAGTGCAGTGCACAAGAACCATAACTCTATCTTGACTAATTACAGAGTTATTGCCCGTTGTTACTTTTCCTTGTCCGGGGCTTAACTTGAAAACTACTGGTTGGAATTCAAAACAACTTCATACAACTGTCAAACACAATAAGGGGAAGTGCAGTGCACAAGAACCATAACTCTATCTAAAGTAATTACAGAGTTATTGCCCTTTGTTACTTTTCCATTGCTTTCTTTTGTCCGGACCATAACTTGAAGACTAATGGTTGGAATTCAATATAACTACATACAATGGTCAAGCACATTGAGAGGAAGTGCAGTGCACAAGAACCATAACTCTATCTTGACTAATTACAGAGTTATTGCCCTTTGTTACTTTTCCTTGTCCGGGGCATAACTTGAACACTACTGGTTGGAATTCAAAACAACTTCATACAATTGTCAAACACAATAAGGGGAAGTGCAGTGCACAAGAACCATAACTCTATCTAAAGTAATTACAGAGTTATTGCCCTTTGTTACTTTTCCATTGCTTCCTTTTGTCCGGACCATAACTTGAAGACTAATGGTTGGAATTCAATATAACTACATACAATGGTCAAGCACATTGAGAGGAAGTGCAGTGCACAAGAACCATAACTCTGTCTTGACTAATTACAGAGTTATTGCCCTTTGTTACTTTTCCTTGTCTGGGGCATAACTTGAAAATTACTGGTTGGAATTCAAAACAACTTCATAAAATTGTCAAACACAGTAAGGGGAAGTGCAGTGCATAAGAACCATTACTCTATCTAAAGTAATTACAGAGTTATTGTCCTTTGTTACTTTTCCATTGCTTTCTTTTGTTTGGAGTATAACTTAAAGACTAATTGTTGGAATTCATTATAACTTCATACAATGGTTAAGCACATTGAGAGGAAGTGCAGTGCACAAGAACCATAACTCCATCTTGACAAATTACAGAGTTATTGCCCTTTGTTACTTTTCCTTGTCCAGAGCATAACTTGAAAACTACTGTTTGGAATTCAATACAACTTCATACAGTTGTCAAGGACATTAAAAGGAAGTGCAGTGCATAAGAGCCATAACTCCATTTTGACAAAATACAGAGTTACTGCCCTTTGATACTTTTCCTTGTCTGGAGCATAACTTAAAACGTACTGGTTGAAATTCAAAACAACTTCATACAATGGTCAAGCACAAAAAGAGGGAGGAAGTGCAGTGCACAAGAACTATAACTCCATCTTCAGTATTTATAGAGTTATTGCCCTTTGTTCCTTTTCTTTGTATTTCTAGACTTATTACAGAGTAATTCAATAAAACTTCTTCAATGGTCAACCACATTGAAAGGAAATGCAATATACAAGAACCACAACTAACTTTAATTGCCCACAACCATAACTCTATATTTCAATTCTTTTACAAGGTATTCTGTTACTAGTAACATCCTCATTTCCGAAGCAGTCTTGTGGGGGTATTAATCACATTTAGTGATAGTTCTAGTTTATCAAATTTTCATGTGAAATTTACTGTCTGCATTTGAAAAAAGAATAATGAATTTTGCCGTCATTTATGAATGAAGAAATTTATCTTTTCAATACATGTTCATGTGACAGCTGTTCCTTTTTCAAAGATATTAATATATAGAGTTGATTATGTCTACAAATAAAGGGAAAAAATAAACCAACTCCAACAAAACATTTAATGATAAATGGATGAAAACTGTGCAAATGGTCTTATTTTAAATGATGTACGAGTTCCATAAACCTTTAAGTATACATATATATTGGTATCTATAATGAATCAAGACTTAAAAGTTATATCATTCAGGGAAATATAACACCGACAGATGGGAGTTGTTGGCGAAATGCCGTCGATCAATGAATCACATAGCTTAAAGCTTCCATAGAAATATTTTGTCATTGGTCATTTTTGCCATGAACAATATTTTTTTCTGGAACATAAATAAAAAAATACAGCTATGAGTTTTGGTCTTTTCGTTAGAATATTATTACATTATAAACGTATGTGAATATGTAAACAAGAGCGCTTTTGTGCACAAATGACTTTATGCCTATGTGTTTCATTTTCCTTTGTTATGTACGAATATTATCCAAAATACAAATGTATTACTTGATACAGATTTATTTTAAACAACTGGTAATAAATGAAAACAGGATCAATCAAACCGAGTCTGCAACATTTTCAATTTTGCCATTTTGGACCTCCTTAAGGGTTTCTATTTCTCTCTATTTTACAAAAGGGTATGAGTTATGAGTATAACTTTCTTTTTTAACTGTGAAATGACTTCATCCTATGTACGCAATTTCAGTCCAGAATTCGCCAAAATGACGTCATTTTAACATGACTCTGACATAAAATGCGCTTAACCGACGACGCCATAGAATTGCATACGGTTCATCAGGCACCCCCATGCCAAATAAATTTCCGGCATGGGTAAAACTAACGAAAACGCCAGTCTGATATATAAGACCATTTGCTATTCAGTTGTATACAAAAATATGTATAATAGCAGTAACAGTAAAAATGCTTTAGTACACTTGTATTTTATATCCGAGATTTCAACTACATAAAAAATCTTCTTAAGTTCTTAACTATATACACAATTCGGCTAAGATTTTCTTAATATAAACATAACGGAAATGATAATAATATATGTATTAAACCGTGATACAAGAAAACACTGTTAGAGAGGTTTCAATGGTAGTGTCTGTATTTAAGAACAACAATCAAACTGGTGAAATGATTATGTCATTCCGGAAATTATAAATAAGTGTAAAATTAACACAAATCTAATAGATAGAATACAATAATATGTCGTTGGCTAAACTCGACAGGGGAACTTGAGGGGATTTGATCCTGAAAATAAATGGTTGCAAACATTTCTTTGGTGGATTAAGTATTACATTGTTAAAATGTTTAATGTTGGAGGTAATGTCTGCTCTGAGTAACCAGGCAAAGTATATCGCCCCGTTCCTATATACAAATATCTACAACTACACAACAATGAAGCCAAACGTGTCGCCCTAGTATATAATTTATGAAATGAAGCAATTTTTGTGACAGATGTTCCTTTTCAAATAAAGATGTATTATAGAATTGATTATTTGTATTATTTTAATTAATGCAAAAACAGAAGATTGAATGTTTTCATTGACTTCTTTCTAGTAATGAGCAATTGGTATATTTATTTTTCTAAGATACATGTACATATCAAATGGTTGTCTGTGTATTCAATATTCAAACATTCAATGTTAATCTCGTATTAATTTTGATATATACGCACAAGGTCTTGGAAACACGCTTGCTTCAACATTTGACTGCGTTGAGCTCATAAAAAGAAAATCATATTTCGTGTGTCAAATTTTCATGTGAAATTTACTATCTGCATTTGAGAAATAATAATAAAATTTACCGAACATTTATGAATGAAGCAATTTATTTTTCCAATACATGTATTTGTGACAGATGTTCTTTTCTATGATATTTTATAGAATTGATCATTTCTACAAATTAAGGTAAAAACCCCAACAAAACATTAAATGATTAATGGCTGAAAACTATGCAAATGGCCTTATCTAATTGATGTACGAGTTCCGTTAACCTTTGAGTATTCATAAGATATATATTCTGTAACTGTGATGGTATCTATAATAAAGAAAGACTTAAAACATAAATCTTTCAGGGAAATATTACACCGACAGATGGGATTTGTTAAAAAAAAACGACGATCAATGTATCGCCATTTTTGCCAAGAACCATAATTTTATTATGATTCAGCAATAAAAAGTACAGCTGTGAGGTATTGGTAGTGTTGTAAAATACCCTTCGTTAGAACATTATTCAAAAACAATGAAAATGTCGTCTGATCATTAACATAAATCTGGTAAAATTTAAACAGTAATCAGTGCTGCAATTATCATGGAAAAGCCATTGTTTATGTTTTTAAAGACATGCAAATCCACTGCAGTTAATTAACAATATATGTCATATCAGATCGGAATATCCATCGCAAGGGGATTTCGAGGCTTTCAAAAGGGTATGAACTAACAACTCCATTCATAACTGTGTAATTACGTCATCATTTACACGAGGTCTCATTCTTAAATACGCCGAAATGACGCCATTTTAACCTGACTCATTCATAAAATGCCTAAAATGACGCCTTTGTATAGCACGCGTCTCATCTGACACCCAATGCCAGATGAAATTTCCGGAATGTGTGAAACTAACGAAACTAACGAAAATGCCAGTCTGATATGCAAGATTTTTTCTCTCATGCATTTGTATACGTACAAAAATATGTTAAATGGCAATAACAGTAACAATGCATTACTATTCATATATTTTGTAACTGGGATTTCACATACATGAATAAAACGTCTTAAATACATATATACTAAGAGAATTGCAATGTAAAATATTATCAAAAACTTTCTGCTCGTCCTTAGATTTGTGAAGAAAAAAATAATTCTGGGAATAAGAAAAGTATTTACATACGAAACATAATAGACGTAGACAAACAATATGTCCAGACACTGTATTTCTTTATGTAAGTGGGCAATAACACATATATACTTAGGGCTATGACAAAGGCAAACAATCATAAAAACTATATACTAATATGTTTTAACCAGGCGTACAGAAAACAATAACACTTTCCTGTGAAATTGTGTTCGGTAGTCTGGAATTCCAAATGCTCATATGTGTAAATATTATTTAACCCAAATATTTTTAAAGATGAAATGAAATGCGTACGATATGAGCTGAATAAAACGTGATGAATCTACTGTTTATTAATACTCTTATCACTGTCAATTCAAAGAACTGTCGTAATGGTTACCAGACAGGATTTTTTTAAATGTCAAAAGAGAGGTATTTTTGTATTATCGATACAGCATTGAAGCTTTTTTGTCTAATGTAAAATCTGATAACCAATAAAGATATTTCAGAAGAGCTGCTGATATTACGTTACTGCATTAAGCACGTTTTCCCGTCACATATAATTCGACTACATAATCTGATAGTCTCTGCAACATCAAATCATGACACTGTATCGCCTCGGTTTTTCTTTCCTCAAGAACTAACATTACTCTTGTATTATACGACGTTTAGTTGTTTTTTCTTTCTATAAACTGCAATGGGTAATAACTTTAAAGAAACTCTCCTGCATCTACTTTATTGTAGGAAAAGCACTTACAGCTTGAGAAGGGAAATGTTACTAAAGTTGAGATCTACAAGAGGGAGTCAGACGAGTCGCACAACATTACTGTAGAGTCAATCATCTCCAGTACTGCATAAATCATAAAACTTTGATAATTATCGTGTTTTATTATGCGATTTCTTTTAGTCAATACACATTGTACCAAAGTAATTTTGAATTATTGCTAACTACGACTACGAAACTTTGATCGGATAATAAACAAAACAAGGAAATAAAACATTCTATCATGAGAAATGACTTCACTTAATCTAAACATGACAGAGTATTTAAAGCACACTTAGGAGTGTTCGGTATAATTCCTTTAATTGCCTTCTCTCCAGGATATAACACTTTGACAGCTTGAAAAAATGTGAATGTCGCGATATGTATACATGTGAAAAATGACACCTAATGTTATCTTATACGATGTTCATAAACTAAATATTTATCGAGTTGCTTGTTATATATAAAGAAACTAAAAGTAATTTTTCTGAGATTTTTTTATCAATAAATAATATTTTTTTTTTGAAAAATAAATGTCTATAATTTATTTCACATCATTACCATTTGAAACTTTAGATAAAGTTTGGTAAAGAGGAAAAGTAAGTACATTTTCCTAGACACATGCGTTTGATATATCAAAAAACACGAAGTGGCACAAGGGTTATTCGTGACACATGGGGTATTCGTGGAACACAGGGGTGTTGTCGGACTAATATGTTACCTTAGCAATCTTGAGTTTAATTAAAACCTTACAAAAGGATGACTTTATTGGAAATGTACTGCCAAACACTTCAAATTAAATTATAAGATAACTTTTGATGATATTTTCTCAACAGTTAGAACTGAAACGTAAGTGTTTTTTCATCTATTTGTAAAATTAATTGTAGTTTTTTCGCAGACAACAATCCACGCAACAATATTGTGTAACTGTATTTAAATTTTGAATGAAACACATTGAAATTATCGTAATCTTTGTAGGGTAGTAATTTTGAAAACGCCATTTATTAATATAATAAATTTTCATTTTTTGTGAGATGTCAATATATCGTTAGATACTCTACAAAAATTTAATTCATTTAAAAAACAACAACAACCACAACCACAATAACAAGAACTAAAACAACAATATCATTATAAAAACAATAAACGTCTGGCTAGTTATCTATTTCAAAGCACAAGAAATTCATGGCTTGGAACCATAAGAAGTAAAATAATTTATTGATAAAATACGGGATGTTTTTTATGTGATACTTAATGTATGTATTAATATGATAAATTGATCTGTAAGAGTTCGGCCTTTGTATGACATTTGCTAATCAACTTCACATTATGATAATCTGAAAATAATTTACTTTTTAAACCACACGTACGTTGTCATTTCCTAGATTCTAGGAATGAGCAATTAGTATGTGTAATTTTCTAAGAAACATTTTAAATGGTTCTTAAGCATGCATGTCATTTTCTTGAGTATTATTCAATATTCAGACATTTGCGTCATAGAATTTCTTTTCATTGAAATGTTCATGTGAAAATTACGGATAAAAGCGAAAAATAAATGTTGCTGTACATTTATGAATGAAGTTATATTTGTAACAGATGTTCCTCTTTAATAATATATTATAGAATTGATTATTTCTATTATTTTAATTCATGCAAAAAACAAAACGTTAAAAGTTTCATTGACAACTTTCCAGTAAACAATAAGTATATATAATTTTTTAAGATTATTCATATTAAATGGTTCTTAAACATTCTTTTCAATATTCAGACATTCGGTGTTATTCTCCTAATAATTTGACACAAGTTTTGTTTATAGTTTGTCTGAAACACACTTACTTGTTTCAACATTTGTCTGCGTTGACCTCATAAAAAGAAAATCATATTTCGTGTATCAAATTTTCATGTGAAAATTACTGTCTGCATTTGAGAAAAGAATAATGAATTTTGCCGTACATTTATGAATGAAGAAATTTATTTTTTCAATACATATTTATGTCACAGATGTTCTTTTTCAAAGATATTTTATAGAAATGATTATTTCTACAAATTAATGTAAAAAAACCCAACAAAACATTACATGATAAATGGTTGAAAACTGTACAAATGGCCTTATCTAATTGATGTACGAGTTCCGTTAACCTTTGAGTATTCATATATGTTCTGTAATTTTGATGTTATCTATAATGAATAAAGACTTAAAAGTTATATCATTCAGGGAAATATAACACCGACAGTTGTGAGTTGTTGAAGAAGGAAATTTCTGTCATTTGCCATTCCTGCCATGAACCATATTTATTTTTCTGGAACATAAATAAAAAAAAATACAGCTATGAGGTATTAGTCTTGTTGGCAAATGTCCTTTGTTAGAGCATTATTACATTCTGCAACTTATGCAAACAAGAGCGCTTTTGTGCACAAGTGCCTTAATGCCCGTGTGTTTCATTTTCTTCTGTTATGCACGAATATTTTCCAAAATACAAATGTATTACTTAATATAGATTTATTTTCAATTACTGGTAGTAGTTTTAACTGAAAATGTCCGTTTATCATTAATATAAATTTTAACAGAAATCAGTGTTTATCATGAATGCTTGACATGGGATAGCCATTGTATTTGTTTTAAAATACATGCAATTTAACTGCAGTTATAGATTTAAGTGACGCAATGCTTATTATCTAATTGTACATTTGAGCTGAATTGACTACATACTTCAAAAGATTGTTTTTTATAATGATGATTGACCAATAGTTGATATTGGAAAATGTTTAGGAAAGATAGACATGTATATCTGCCTACATATAAAAAGACTTCCCGCATCTTTATAAATTGAACGTTACTGGTAAATTCTAATGAATATTTACAGAAATTTCCATTGGCAACATGACTTATATATCAGTCATGCAAAGTAAATTATACAATTGAAAGGAATTATTTAAAAATCTGTCGACTTTTACCTTTTCATTTATTAAAAACAGTTAGATGGGTATAATGTTACTTTCATAACACTGTCTTATCAAATATATCTGTCGCGAGTGAACCCGCCCATTAGGCGATTACAATGCTAACAAAAGGGTATGAACTAACAACTTCATTATTTATAACTGTGAGATGATGTCATCCTATGCACACAGTTGCAGTGTTAAATACGCCAAAATGACGTCATTTTAACGGCACTCCCATGCAAGAACAAATTTTCGGCGTAGGTGAAACTAACGAAAACACCAGTCTGATATGCAATATTTTATGTATTTGTAAACAAAAATATGTGTAATAGCAGTAACAGTAACAATGCATTATAATACATGTATTTTATGACGTGGATTTCATCTACATGTATAAAACGTCTTAAAAAGAAAAAAAAAACTTAGAGGAATGCATTGTAAAATATTATCAATATTAAAGGAACTCCAATGAGGTTTATAAGCCTAAAAACATAAAATTTTAATTGTTCACGTAGATAAACGTGAGCACTTAAAACAGAAATATAGATAAGATATAATTAAGAAATATATAAGAAATATTTTAAAAATCGTATGTCTGTGTTATATTCAGTCCGATTTGAGTGAAAAGCGTTTAAACGCTTTTCAATTTTGGGTCAATTTTCACTATTATAATAATTATCCTGGAAAACGGAGCGAGCTAGTGATCTGAAATTTTGCACATAAGTTATTGGTATAAATCTATATCAAATGGAGTAATAATCTCAAAAAAATATTTCCAGTTCCGTCATGTCAAAAAACCTCAGTGGAGTCCCTTTAACACACTTTCTGCTCGTCCATAGAATACAAAACATAATAGACGTAGATAACAAATATGTCCAGATTCTGTTTTTTTTTATTTAAATAGGCAATAAAACATATAATTTTCGTAATAATAACGTAGCAAGCAATAAGTAGGACCATGGCAACGGCCAACAGTCATGACGCTATGTACAACCATGTTTTCACCATGTGTACAGAAAACAATAACACATTCCTGTGAAATGGTGAAAGGAAGTCTGGAATTCCAAATTTTCCTATGTGCAAATATTATATTACCCCATTATTATCAAATATTGTAAAGATAAATGAAATGCTTACGATGTGAGCTGAATAAAACGTGACGAATCTACTATCTATTGATAATCTTATCACTGTCAATTCAAAGAACTGTCGTAATGGTTACCAGACAGGAAGTTTATTAAATGTCAAAAGTGAGGTAATTTTGTATTATCGATACAGCATGTTAAGCTTTTTGTCTAATGTAAAATCTGATAACCAATAAAGAGATTCCAGAAGAGTTGCTATTAATCTGTAACTACGCTAAGCACGTTTTTGATTTTCAGTATGCATATGAACATGAAGTATTATATGTAATAAATGACAGTTACTGTCTGTCGTGTGATCTGTTCATGTAAAAAGGTTTTTAACATCGTTGTCGATCTGTAGTTTATATTCAATCTGTAATCTTATTAAAACTGGTAAAAGACGGACAGACGTTCATGCAATGCAGAACATCAAGACGGTAAATAACATTTTTTTAAACATAAAACAACAACAACAACAACAACAAAAAGAAACAAAACAAAAAACAAACAAAGTAAAAGTAAAAAAAAATACAAAAACCAACAACAACAAAAACCCGGAAAGTTTAGACAGTATTTTGTGTCATTTGTCCATTCACTAACATATTGTGAACATGTCATGATTGATTTGATCTTAATAAACTGCCTTGTTTTGTACTTTATGGATTAACATGAATGATCAGAAGCAAATTTCAGTGAAACAATCACTGACCTTTTGTTTTTGGTGGCTTAATTCAGATGCAGTTCAGAATAAAGTTCTCACCGTTAAAATAATTTATTAATATTATATTATTACATCCCGGACATTATTAATAATTGTAAAATTATCACAAATCTTATAGAAAAGAATAAAATTAAATACATGTCGTTGGCCAATACCTTAATTCGACAGGGGAATTTGGAGATGATCCTGCAAATAAATGGTTTGCAAGCATTTCTTTGGTGGATTAACTTTTTAAATTGTTAAAATATTTAATGTTCGAGGTAATGGCTGCTCTGAGTAATCAGACAAACTTTATCACCCGAATCCTATATACAAGTATTTATTACAGCAACATATCAAGGAGGCCAGGCGTGTCGTGTCACGCTAGTGTATAATTTATGAAATGAAGCAATTTTTTGTGACAGATGTTCCTTTTCAAAGATGAATTACAGAATTGATTATTTCTTTTATTTGAATTAATGCAAAACAAAAGATTGAATGTTTTCATTGACTTCTTTCTTGTAATTCGCAATTAGTATGTATAATTTGTTTGAATCCTATATACAAGTATCTATTACAGCAACATACCAAGGAGGCTAGGCGTGTCGTGTCACGCTAGTATATAATTTATGAAATGAAGCAATTTTTGTGACAGATGCATTACAGAATTGATTTATTTCTATTATTTAAATTAATGCAAAACAAAAGATTGAATGTTTTCATTGACTTCTTTCTTGTAATTCGCAATTAGTATATATAATTTTTTTAAGATACATATTAAATGGTTATTGAACATACTTTTGATTTTCCTGTTTATTCAATATTCAGATATTCAATGTTTTTACTAGTAATAATTTTGATTATCTACGCACAATGTCTGTTTATGGTTTGTCTGGAAACATATTTGCTTTGTTCAGCATTTGTCTGCTTTGAGCTTAGGAAAAAAGAAAATCGTATTTCATTTATCAAATTTTCATGTGTAATTTACTGTCTGCATTTGAAAAATGAATAATGAATTTTGCCGTACATTTATGAATGAAGTAATTTATCTTTTCAATACATGTTTATGTGACAGCTGTTTCTTTTGCAAAGATATTATATAGAGATGATTATTTCTACAAATAAAGAAGAAAGAAAAACCAACTCCAACAAAACATTAAATGATAAATGGATGAAATCTGTAGAAATGGCCTTATCTTAAATGATGTACGAGTTTCGTTAACCTTTGAGTATTCATATATATTTTGTAATTTTGTTGGTATCTATAGTGAATAACGACTTAAAAGTTATATCATTCATGAAAATTTAACACCGACAGATATGAGTTGTTGGAGAAATAACGTCGATTAATGAATCACATAGCTCATAGCTTACATAGAAAATATTTTGCCATTGGCCATTTTTGCCATTACAATATTTTTTCTGGAACAGAAATAAATAAATACAGCTATGAGGTATTGGTCTCTTTTCGTTAGAACATTATTACATTATAAACTTTATGTAAATATGTAAACAAGAGCGCTTTTGTGCACAATTGACTTTATGCCTATTTGTTTCATTTTCTTTTTTTATGCACGAATATTATACAAAATACAACTGTATTACTTAATGAAGATTTATTTTAAATAACTGGTAATAACTGAAAACAGGATCAATCAAACCGAACCTGCTACATTTTCAATTTTGACGTTTTGAACATTCTTTTGGGTTTCTATTTCTCTCTACTTTACAAAAGATTATGAGTTTATAACTCATTTTTAACTGTTAAATGACTTCATCCTATGCACGCAATCTTAAATACGCCAAAATGACATCATTTTAACACGACTCTGACATAAAATGCGCTTAACCGACGACGCCATAGAATTGCATACGGCTCATCTTGCAACCCCATGCCAAATAAAGTTCCGGCATGGGTAAAACTTACGAAAACTCCAGTCTGTTGCAAGACCTTTTATTGTGCAGTTGTATACAAAAATATGTATACTAGCAATAATAGTTACAAAGGATTAGTACACATGTATTTTATAAGCGAGATTTCAACAATACAATTCGGCTAAGATTTTCTGTATATAAACATAACGAAACCGATAATTATAGATGTATTAAACCGTGATATAAGAAAACAGTGTTAGGGAGGTTTCAATGGTAGGGATATAAATCAAACAGGTGAAATGATAATGTCATCCCGGAAATTATTAAAAGTGTAAATTTAAAACAAATCTTATATAAATGAATACAGTTATTACAATATACAACTAAAGCAAACAGCAAGAGCGCTTTTATGCACAATTGACTTAATGCCCATGTGTTTCATTTTCTTCTGTTATGCACGAGTATTATTCAAAATACAAATGTATTACTTACTATAATTTTATTTCAATTACTGGTAGTATTTTGAACTGAAAATGTCCGTTTATCATAAACATAAATTTGGTAAAATTTTAACAGAAATCAGTGTTTATCATGAATGTTTGACATGGGATAGCCATTATATTTGTTTTAAAATACATGCAATTTAACTTCATTTATAGATTTAAGTGGCATTATGCTTATTGTTTCATTGAACAATTGAGCTGAATTGACTATTTATTTCAGAAGACTGATTTTTATAATGATGATTGACCATTTGATATTGGAAAATGTTTAGGAAAGATACAATTATGCCTAACATAAAAAGACTGTCTCCCATTCCTTTTATAAATTGAACGTTACAGGTTAATTCTTATGGATATATACAGAAATTTCCGTAGGCAACGTGAGTTATATATCAGGTTGCAAGTTATTCATAAAAATGAAAGGAATTACTTAGACTTTCACCTGTTTACTTATTAAATACAGTTAGATGGGTATCATGTATGATGTCACATTCATAAATATATATCTTTCATATCAGTTCGGAATATCTGTCCCGTGTGGATCCGCCCTTTGGGCGGTTACGAGTCACCGCCCGTATTAACACATTTCCGGATGATTCTAAATTCAAAATTTTACCAGTACATAATGTTGAATACTGCTTAAGCCAGTGCTAAGGGGCGTGGACAGTAGCTTGCACTTTGAAGTACTGTCCATGAACAGGATGAATCAAACTGAGCTTGCAGTATTTTAAATTTTGCCGTTTTTGTATTTCTTTAGGGATTCTATGTCTCTCTATTTTACAAAAGGGTATGCATTTAAAACTTCATTCATAGCTGTGAAATGACGTCATCCTATGCACGAAATTTCGGTCTTGAATTCGCCAAAATGACGTCATTTTAACATGGCTCCTACATAAAATGCTCTAAAATGGGTAAACCTAACGAAAATGCCAGTCTGATATGCAGGACCTTTTGGAATTAATTTGTATACAAAATATGTATAGAAATAACAGTAACCATGCATTAGTACACAAAAACAAGATTTCAACTACATGTATAAAATGTCTTAACTGTAAATATAATTCGGCCAAGATTTCCTGTATATAAACAAAATGAAAATAATGATAATAAATGTACTAAACCGTGATAAAAGAAAGCAATGTTAGAGAGGTTTCAATGGTAGGGCCTGTATTTAAGAATAAAAATCACACAACTAAAATGATTTATTGATATGATGTTAATTCACCCCGGACATTGTAAATAAGTGTAAAATTAACAATTTTCTTTTTATAGAACTGAATAAAATTATATACACGTCGTTGGTCAATACATTAACTCGACATAGGAATTTGAAGATGATCCTGCAAATAAATGGTTTGCAAGCATTTCTATTGTCGATTAACTGCTCTGAGTAACCAGGCAAGGTATATCCCCCTATATATAGTCCTATTTACACATATCCATTACAACAACATACCATGGAAGCCAGACGTGTCGCCCTAGTATATAATTTATGAAATGAAGCAATATTTGTTACAGATGTTCCTTTTCAAAGATGTATAATAGAATTGATTATTTCTATTATTTTGATTAATGCAAAAACAAAACATTGAATGTTTTCATTGACTACTTTCTTGTAATGAGCAATTGGTATATTAGATAAATGTACATATTAAATGGTTTCCTGTGTATTCAATATTCAGACATTCAATGTTAATCTCGTAATAATTTTGATTATCTACGCATAAGGTATTGGAATCATACTTGCTTGCTTCAACATTTGTCTGCGTTGAGCTCATGAAAAGAAAATCATATTTCGTGTATCAAATTTTTATGTGAAATTTACTGTCTGCATTTGAGAAGTAATAATAAATTTTACCGTACATTTATGAATTAAGCAATTTATTTTTCCAATAAATTGTATTTGTGACAGATGTTCTTTTCAATGATATTTTATAGAATTGATGATTTCTACAAATTAAGGTAAAACCCCAACAAAACATTAAATGATTAAGGGCTGAAAACTGTGCAACTGGCCTCATCTAATTGATGTTCGAGTTCCGTTAACCTTTGAGTAATCATATATATTCTTCAATTTTGATGGTATCTATAATGAATAAAGACTTAAAAGTTATATCATTCAGGGAAATATAACACCGACAGATGGGATTTATTGAAAAAAAAACCGACGATCAATGTATCGCCATTCTTGCCTTGAGCTATAATTTTGTCATGGTACAGTTATAAAAAGTACAGCTGTGAAATATTGGTCATGTTGTCAAATACCATTCGTTAGAACATTATCATATTAAACAGCTTATTCAAAAACAATGAAAGTGTCGTCTAATCATTAACATAAATCTGGTAAAATTTAAACAGTTATCAGTGCTGCATTTATCCTGGAAAAACCATTGTATATGTTTTAAAGACATGCAACTCCACTGCAGTTATAGATCAATAATAAAGTAACAATATATGTCATATCAGGTCGGACTATCCATCTCGAGGGGATTTCGAGGCTTTCAAAAGGGTATGAACTAACAACTCCATTCATAACTGTGTAATTACGTCATCATATGCACGCAGTTTCATTTTTAGATACGCCGAAATGACGTCATTTTAACCTGACTCATTCATAAAATGCGCTAAAATGAAGCCTTTGTACAGCACGCTACTCATCCGACGACCCATGCCAGATGAAATTTCCGGCATTGGCACAGCTAACGAAAACATCAGTCTGATATGCAACACATTTTATTATGCATTTGTATACGCAAATAGGATTAATATCAATGAGTATCAATGCATTAGATTTACTATACATGTGTTTTGTAACTGGGATTTCAACTACATGTATAAAACGTCTAAAATACAAATATACTAAGAGGAATGCAATGCAAAATATTATCAAGACTATAATACGTATGCTAACACACTTTGTGGTCGTCCTTAGATTTGTGAAGAAAAAATAAGTTTGGGAGTGAAGAAAAGTATTTACATACAAAACATAATAGGCGTAGACAACAAATATGTCCAGACACCGTATTTCTTCATGTAAATGGGCAATAAAACATATAATTTTTGTAATAGTAACGTAGCAAGCAACATGCAAGGCCATGACAAATGCACACAATCATAAAACTATGTATGTATATGTTTTCATTATGTGTGCAGAAAACAATAGCACCTTCCTGTAAAATGGTGATACGTAGTCTGAAATTCCATTCTTTTTTTATGTGTAAATATTATTCAACCCCATTATTATCAAATATCTTAAAGATGAATTGAAATGCATACGACATGTGCTGAATAAACTTGAGGAATCTACAATCTATCAATAACCTTATCACTGTCAATTCAAAGAACTATCATAATGGTTATCAGACAGGAAGTTTATTAAATGTCAGTAGAGAGCTAATTTGCATTTTTCGATACAGCATGTAATGCTTTTTGTCTAATGCAAAATCTGATAACCAATAAAGAGATTTCAGAAGAGCTTCTGTAAATAGTAACTACATTAAGCACGTTTTCCATTTTAGTATGCATATGAACATGAAGTATTGTATGTAATAAAATTTATGACAGTTACTGTCTGTCCGTGTGATCTGTTCATGTAAATAACTTCGTTGTCGATCTGTAGTTTGTATTTAATCTGTAATCTTATTAAAACTGGTATAAGACGGAGGGACGTTCTTAATTTGCGAACTTTAAGACAGTAAACATAATTTATTTGAAAACATCGATCCGATAACTGCCAACTTTGACAACAATTTGAATCGTAACTTATAAATAAATACAAATAAGAAAGGTAAAAAAGAAGAAAAAAAACCTGAACAAAAAAACAACAACAACAACAACAACAACAACGGAATGTTTTGCTATTTTTTGTATCATTTGTACGTTCACTAACATATTATGTACATATCATGCTTGATCTTAATATACCATATTGTTTTGTATTTTATCGATTTACATGAATGACCAGCAGCAAATATCAGTGAAACAGTCACTGACCTTTTGTTTATGGTGGCAGTTAAATTAATCAATCACAATACGGCTAAGATTTTCTGTAAATAAACATAATGAAAATATGATAATTAGGCTTTCTTTAATCAATACAAATACAAGTAAGATACATGTTATGCGGGAAACAAAATGCCATGTAACTAAAACTCCTAATTAAACCAAGGGAATATAATAATTTTTATTCAGATAGTAGTAATCTTCCAGTTACAACTAAAACTTCTTAAGTCCGAGAAAGTTGTCATAAATTTCTAGTTACATCAACGTATTTTTGCTTACAGAATTCGGATAGTACAAAACATGTATTAGACTGTATGACCTAAAAGTACTTAGCCTTTGGCGACATACATCTTGCTCTAGATATTTGACATTTGTCAAAATATGATAAAGGTAATAATGAGCAGTGTATCATTCACATGAACGTTACTATTTATTGGAATCGATTAACTTTGACATTTGCTTTATTTCTATCTTTGTGATATTTTCCTGGTCCATCGAAGTCATTAATTCCGGCAGTGTTAAAATTGACTACCGCTCAAGTCGGTACTAGAGGTCGTGGTGTGTGTTTAACACTTTTGTCGTACAGACTCAGTCAAATAAATGTTTCCGACGGATCATACATGTTCCAGGTTTTTGTTTGTTGAAGCAATTGTAGGCATCTTATAAACACCCTGCTCTAGATATTTGTCATTTGTCAAAATAAGATGAAGATATTATCTAGCTTGTACGTTGCTATTTATTAGAATTGATCAATTTTGACATTTTCTTTATTGTTGAAGCAATTAAGGCGGGATAAAACCGCATGGCCATTCCAAGGCACTTTTCAATTTTAAGAATATAAATAAATAATACAAAATATGCCCCTTTTCAAAACTCATCAAAATATATTTTTTGTTAATAACATGTTGATACAATAATCGGTAATCAATTTACTATAATAAATTGAATACTATTTAAACAGTAATAATGAATTTATTTGTTATTCAATAATATACAATACTCGTACAATTTTTACCAGTAATATGAAAGATAATCGCAATGTGATTTACAGTTAATTAAATGAAATGATACTATTTAGAGTTTATTAAAGTATTGAAAACCAGTTATAAATAGTTTATAGTAAAGATTAACTACAATTACTGCCAATATGTGTGGAAGCAATACTTTGAAAATTCCAGCATGAATCTTAAAATGATTTAACCCCACCAATGAGTGTTTAACAACGCCAATAAACATGCCAATGTAACATTTATGCAGAATAAACACTACAGCAAAATACACAAATATTTTAATATTTTAGTTATCGATATGATTTGTAATTTTCACAGGGCTTCTTATTCTATTTTTGCCATTACATGCAATTTACATTGATAACATGATGGTGCAATTTCTGCCTTTTTCTGTCAATGTCAATAGGATATTTATCTAATTTATTTGGTATTTATAAAGAAAAGGAAAATAACATTGTGCGATTGTTTATCAATAAATAGAGATAACAATCCACACATCAAACAAATATATATATATCAAACTTGAGATATAGTTACAAAATATCTATAAACATGTATATATAAAACAAAAACACAGTACATGAGTGTATTAATATATATAGGAAAGACATCGAAATTATCCCATATATAGTATAATAGCAATTTTCAAGCGTCACTGAGTAATATCATAAATTATATCATTATTATTTCAAATCACCGTTATATGTGATATGTAAATGTCTATTGAACTCGTATATTCATCATTTATTTATTGACAACAATAAAAACAACAACTGCATCATCATCATTATCGTCATCAACAACGATAGAAAAAAACACAACTATTAACTCTTGTAAGTTCTAGTAAATTATCTTCCTTTTCTTTTTTAATCTACGTTTCTACCTTAGTCATTCATCAAGGTTCAAAATAGAAGAAATATATTTGTTAAAACCATTAGAAGTCGAGTGAAACAATTATTAAGAAAAAAATGGTTCTTAATCAACTTGAATAAAAGATCTTCACAGATATGACCTTTCGCTATTTTGTATGATTATATTTTCAGTTTTTAATTCATAAATTTTTTATTGACTACTTAGTTTATTTACATTTATAGTTTAAACATGACTTTGATTTTGTATATTCAGACATTGGTAATATATAATTTTCACTACTTTGACGGCCAAATTGTCTGGGAGCACACTTATATGTGCCATCATTTGTCTACGATAAGCTCATAAGAAACACCATAGTTTGTGTATCACATTTTATACAAAATTTACTGTCTGCAATGGAGAAGCGAATAATAAATGTCAATGTACATTTATGATTGTTCAATATTTGTGACAGATGTTCCTTTTCAATGATATTTTATAGAAAAGATGAGTTTTACCGACTAATACAGAAACAACAACAAATAAAATAAGAAAAAAAAAACAACATAAAATGATAATCGCTGACAACATTGGTATACGAGTTTCGTTAACCTAGTTTCGTTAATCTTTGAGCATTCATTTATATTATTTCATGGTAAATACAATAAAAAGAACAACAACAAAACATATTAAAAACAAACCGCAAAGTTATATTATTCATGCAAGTATAACTCCAGTAGACAGGAATTGTTCTTCATATATTATGGAGAAACATCGATCAATTGATGACAGAGCCCATTGCTTACATAAGAAAATTTATTTTTTGAGAGATTTTTAGCCATGAACCATATTCATTTTACCCACGAATAATGATAATAATAATATTGTTAATAATAATGATAAAAATAATTATAATAATAATAATATCAATAATAATGATAATAATAATAATGATAATAATAATATTAATAATAATAATAATAATAATAATAATGATAATAATAATAATGATGATGAAGATGATGATGATGATAATAATAATAATAATAATTATAATAATAATAATAATAATAATTATTATTATAATAATAAAATAATAATTATAATAAGAATAATAATAATAATAATAATAATAATAATAATAATTATAATAATAATAATAATAATAATAATAATAAAAGAGAATAATAATAAAAATAATAATAATAATATCATCAAATAATAATAATTATAATAATTATAAAATAATAATAACAAAAATAAACAGAACGAACATCAAAAAAATAAGTAAATAAACAATTCCGATTATCTTTAGAGATACAGTAAAAGAATAATTATATCTAACTGCATTTATAAAATAGATGTATTTGTATGCAAAATGTTATGTTCATTAGCAGTTCAGTTACAATGCATTATATGTGTACTATGTGCTATAACAGATATTTCAACTACATGTATAAAATATCTTGAATTTCAATAAACTCCATGTAAAATATATCCGAGATCATTATATATGCCGTCACACTCACTGGTTCGTTATTAGATTTGTGAAGAAAATAATACTGGGAATATAGAAGAGGTTTTACATATGAAATATAGACGTAGGCAATAAATATGTCAAATCTTATGGGATATTACACATATCATTAACATATTTGTAACGTAGAAAGCAATAACAACGGAAACCAATCCGAAGAAATATCTATGATATTACGGCCTTGTTTAGTACATTATCGAATCTATGCACTATATGTGTACTTGTATTATTTAAAACATTTGTACAGAGAAAAGAAAGACGTGCTTGTAAAATGGTGATAGGATGTATTAAAAATATTATTAAAAATAAAATATTTTCATGTGTTATGTTTCAACATATTATATTTATAAAACTTTTACAGATGAAATATGAATTGAATTAAACGTCATGAATCTAGTATCAATAAATAATCTTATCTTCGTCAATTCAAGGAACTGTTGTAACGGTTACCAGACAGGAAATCTGTGACGTATTGTTTATTGAATGTCAGCTTGTTATACAGCATGTAAAGTATAGTGCAGTATTTAGCGTAGAATCTAATACCAAATAATAGATTTTAGAACTGCTGATTAAATGTAACTACATTTAGCAAGTTACCCCATTTTCATCGTGCAAAAGAATATGAAATATCATACATAATAATTGACAGTTACTGTCTGTCCCTGTGATCTTTTCATGTAATTAACGTCGTTACGGGCCTGTAATTTGTGTTCAATTTGTAATATAATTTTAGATATAAGACGGACAGACTTTCAGAAATTTTAGAACTTTCAAATTTCATTTCTTATGTACATGCGTGAATGATCTTAATATATCGCATTGTTTAGTTCTTTATCGACTGACATTAACGCTCAGAAGTACATTTTGAATGACACAATCATTTAACTTTATTGTGGCTTAATTCAAGGCAGGTAATTTAAATAATTCATAATTCGTCTTACACTTTCTGTGTATTTACATAACAGAAATAAATGTACCAAACTGAGATGCAAGAGAGCAATGCTATGGCGGTTTCAATAACGTTATTTGGGGGCAGTGTCTTTATTTCAGAACTAAATTCACACCACTAATTTGATTCATTGACACTATGGAATTTCATCCAGGATATTATTTATAATTTTAAAAAGATGTTAAAATAAATTATATTATAGAAATGAATTATAGTATTCTCATATCGCTGGCACACAAGCTCCTAAATATGAGTGGGAAATACCTCATCACCTCGACACAGTCTTTGCAGTTTGGAAATATATTTTCTTTAATGTTTTATTTTCTGGTAGGGGAAGGGTACCATATTAACAATTTTATGCAAATTATACGGTTAGATTGTTAGATTCAATATCAAATTTATAGATAAATGTTACAGCATTATATTTTAGCTTGTTACTTTTCTTGTTTCGATGGCAGGTTTTGACTGAATGCCCCAACCCTCCAGATAAGACACCCTACTGCTTTGCTTTGTAAATTAAGCCTTTGCCAATTTACTTAAAGTAGAAGTTATACATGTACATATATTAGATATACATGTAGTCTATATGCTATAGGTTATAGATGACCATAGATGTAGAGATGTGGTGCACTTCGAGTGTAGCATACATTTTTCTCTATTGAATAAGAGGATTCTTAAAATGAATTTCCGGCTTATAATAATATTGAAAATATTTATACTCTTTTTCTTCATAGCAAATATGTAATCCACGCAAGGCTATTCGAGAAACTAAATGAATGCCACTTTATTAAAATTCCTATTCAAATTAAGGTCGTACAGGAAAGTTTTATTCAAACAGTAATTTTGTTAGATGTACTTACTGCATCAGGCTTGACATTTACTTTATTTCTATGACTGTTTGTTGAAGTAATTTGCAAGCAGGATAAAATCACAATTACATTTGAAGCCACTTTTCAAGATTTACCATAGAAATACACATTTACATAAAAATACACCTGTTTTAAAGCACATCATTTGTCAATATTTAATGTTAAATATAAATTTAAATCAATTTAGACTAAGAAATCATAAGTGGTTTATTAATATCTAATGTGAATTCAGGAATGCTGAAAGGGGTTTAATAAGAATCGTATCGCAATAAGCTTAGAAGATGCTATTGATTAAAGGACCTGTTCGACAAATAAGCCATTCCTTACATTTAGACAGACAATTATACTAAATGTTTGTACAGATCTCCTATGAAATAGAATTAAATCTAAAAGTAGGCAATACATAAAAATATTTCTGCAACAGATATTTCTAAATATAGGAAATGTCTGGTATTGAAAAAGATATCAACGAAAATAATGATACGTTCATTTATGATAGCCAATTAAAGGAAAAAGAGGAAGCATGTATTTGAAAGATCAAAGGGATACTCAGGCAAATTAATGACAAAAATATGACAATGATCTTATGTACTCAAATCCCCTTTAGGTCCTGACATGAATTTCTGTATACATTCTATAACTTTGGGTTAGAAGCGTAAATATATATCTATAAATGTTGAACGAAATTTAGACGCCGACAAAATCACCGAGTAGATTCAAAACAAATCATGTGACTTGAGTTACCACAACAGATATTGTGGATATTATATGATTAAAAAAGTGTTAGTCATTCATTTGACATGCTCTTTAACGTTTCCAAAGTTCACTGTGAAATCGCAACGCTCTAACTTGACCCACGAGGGTCAAGTTGGGAAAACACCGTTTTATTCTTCACAAGGAGAAATGTTTTATTCATGTGATTGCCTATTGTATTCATTTTGAAGACATTTACAGAATCATGAATGAAAAATTGAAAACGAAGAAATGAAAAATTTGGCTGTGACTCCCTTTAACGCTTTATTCAATAATATTCAATACTTTGTTTCTTACTCACAACATAAAGCATATCCACATAGCGATTTACAATTAATTTATAAGGATTGAATAATAATTGCGTGTCTACTAAGTGTCTTTTAAAGATGAAATTTTTACTTTTGCATTTTCATATTACAAATATTTCCAGGCTTTGATACTTTTGATAGTGATTATAGGGTTTGGTGTTTACGAAATGTAGTTTAACATTTTCTTGAATACTAGGCATAAAAGTATGTCATAAATTTCATGAATTTATGGGACGTAACTCCCATTGCCTACCAAAAGCATAAATGCAGCGTGTTTCCTCGGTGCTACAAGAACAAAATACGGTCATTCTATGTAGTACTTTGAATAACATTTATCTAATGTAATATATACATGTATATCAATATATCATGTGACGTATAGCGACAGTTGAAATGTTTCCTGGTATTTCATTGCGAGGTTGCAATATTGTTCTTGTTTTTTTTGCTGGAATAAATCTAAATTATATGCAAATGTGCATGAGAAATGGTGCAGTATCCTTTATTTAAAATAATTATGCATTTTTGTTCTTTACAATGCCTTCGGAATATTCCCCTTTCAATTATTTTACTTCATAATATGCAGTGTTAAAATATGGAGAAAATCTACTCTTGCAGGAAAGGTTTCATTTGGACTTTGTTAATCTCTCTAAGTAGCATAAGATTCTTAATGTTGACATTAAAGCTAACTGTAAATCATGTCATTAAATTTTCCACAGTAAGACGGTATTTCCGAGCGTACCTACTGAGGTGTTTATGTAATAGTATTTTTGATTTAGATTTTGTATAGTCCATATTAAAAAGATATATTTCTGATTGTTTGCAATTGCCAATAGAAAATCGGTGTAACAGAAACATCCACATTAAAGAAAATCTACATGGAAGAAAAACAATCGCTTTCCGACTTAATTTAAGTACAGCTTCATTTATGTAACTAAATATTGAGATGGAAGTCAGCCAGAAAGAGTGGCTTAGTAGCAGATTGCGTGCTTTACACTTTAGTCTCCTCGATTCTAGGAAATACATCGAGAAAATAATAGGCATTGCAATTATTAAGTAAGCTTTCACCTTTCAATTACTAAAGCTAATAATAATATGATGTTGGACAGCCATAAACAATGCTATATAATATATCCAGATAATAATATTTTACATCAGTAAGAAAAAATTCAGATGTTTTAGAATCCAAGGAAAAACACAGTGCCCGTTCCCTGTATTTAAAATAACAGATAAAAAAGCTTGAATAAAAATAAGCTTAAAACTAACATCTCCTCTTCTGTCAAATTACTCTGTAGAATTAATCATCATCATGTTAATCAACTAACATTGTCGGAAAGTAATTTTGTTTTATTGCTATCCGTGAAAGTTAAGTTGAAACAAAACAGGGAAATGAAACTGTCTATCATGAATAAATGACGTCGTCAAATATATACATGACAAAATGTTTATTTAGTGTAGAATATAATTACCAAATAATAGGTTTCAGGACTGATGATTAAATATAACTACATTTAGCGCGTTTTCCGATATTCAGCATGCAAAAGAATAAGAAATATTATATCTAATAATTGACAGTTACGGTCTGTCCCTGTGATCTTTTCATATAATTAACGTCGTTACGGGTCGGTAATTTGTATTCACTTTGTAATGTAATTTTAGATATAAGACGGACGACTTTCAGAAATTTTAGAACTTCACGATGGTAAATTTCCTTAAATTGAAAACAGACTTCAGATAATTGCCAACTTTGGCAACAATTTGAAACGCAAATAAAAAATAAATAAAGAAGTATCAAATAAATAAATAAAACACCCCAACCGAAAGTATTGAAGTTGTTGTTTGTATATCATATTTCTGTTCACTAACTGTTAGTTTAACATACACCAGCTTGCGATTGTGTACATGCGTGATTGATCTTTATATATCGCATTGTTTAGGTCTTAATCGACTGACATTTACGCTCAGAAGTACATTTTGAATGACACAATCATTTTACTTTATTGTGGCTTAATTCAAGGCAGGTCATTTAAATAATTCATAATTCGTCTTACACTTTCTGTGTATTTACATAACAGAAATAAATGTACCAAACTGAGATGCAAGGGAGCAATGCTATGGCGGTTTCAATAACGTTATTTAAGGACAGTGTCTTTATTTCAGAACTAAATTCACATCACTAATTTGATTCATTGACACTTTCGAATTTCATTCCGGATATTATTTATAATTTAAAAAAAAAATGTTAACATAAATTATATAGAAATGAATTATAGTATTCTCATATCGCTGGCACACAAGCTCCTAAATGTGAGTGAGAAATACCTCATCACCTCGACACAGTCTCTGCAGTTTAGAAATATATTTTCTTTAATGTTATATTTTCTGGTAGGGGAAGGGTACCATATTAACAATTTTATGCAAATAATACGGTTAGATTGTTAGATTCAATATCAAATTTATAGATAAATGTTACAGCATTATATTTTTAGCTTGTTACTTTTCTTGTTTCGATGGCAGGTTTTTGACTGAATGCCCCAACCTTCTAGATAAGGCATCCTACTTCTTTGTAAATTAAGCCTTTGCACATTTACTTAAAGTAGAAATTATATTAGATATAGTCTATATGCTATAGGTTTTAGATGACATGTGGTGCACTTCGAGTGTAGCATACATTTTATTCTATTGAATTAGAGGATTCTTAAAATGACTTTCCGGCTTATAATGATATTGAAAATATTTGTATATTGTATATATTTGTCATATATGTAATCCATGCAAGGCTATTCGAGAAACTAAATGCCACGTTATTAAAATTCCTATTCAAATTAAGGTCGTACAGGAAAGTTTCATTCAAACAGTAATTTTGTTAGATGTACTTACTGCACATTAGACTTATCCTGTTTTATAAAGCCTAAATGAAGCCATTAAATAGCACAGGTAAAGGTTCTGAAATCTGGCATTGTTCTCGTAAAGTGGTCACCCTTTGGTAACATTGAATATACATCTTGCTCTAGCTATTTGTCATTTGTCCAAATAGGATAAAATAAATAAATAGCAGAGATTCATTCGCTCGGACGTTATTATTTATTGGAATCGATCAGGCTTGACATTTACTTTATTTCAATGATTGTTTGTTGAAGTAATTTGCAAGCAGGATAAAATCACAATTACATTTGAAGCCACTTTTCAAGTTTAACAATAGAAATACACAATTACATAAAAATATACCCTCCTTCAAAGCACATCATTTGTCAATATTGTAAGCTAAATATAAATTCAAATCAATTTAGACTAAGTAATCAAAATAGGTTTATTAATATCTAAAGTGAATTCAGGAATGCTGGAAGGGGTTTTATTAGAATCGTATCGCTAAAAGCTGAGAAGATGCTATTGATTAAATGACCTGTTCGACAAATAAGCCATTCCTTACATTTAGACAGACACTTATACTTAATGTTTGTACAGATCTCCTATAACATAGAATTAAATCTAAAAGTTGGCATAACATAAAAATATTTCTGCAACAGATATTTCTAAATATAGGAAATGTCTGGTAGTGAAAAAGATATCAACGAAAATAATGATACGTTCATTTATGATAGCCAATTAAAGGAAAAAAGAGGAAGCATGTATTTGAAGGATTAAAGGGATACTCTGGCAAATTAATGGCAAAAATATCAAAATGATCTTATGTACTGAAATTCCCCTTAAAGGACATTTTTTAAGTCCTGACATGAATTTCTGTATACATTCTACAACTTTGGGTTATAAGCGTTAATATATTTCTGTAAATGTTTATGTAAATGACATTAACTTAATGTCCTTAATCAAAGAACTTTTTTTTTTCGATATCGAGAAGTGGCAACATTTGTTTGTCGTTTGTCTCAGGATATATTACAGCTTTTTTTCTTTAAGAATTGCAGACTGCCTCGATATGACAAGGGAAATACTCGTGATGGTAAATATTTTACAATCGATAGTGAAATTATATTATTTTCGAAAAGGATTGAATCATAATTGTGTGTCCACAAAGTGCCTTTTTAAGATGTAATATATTTACTTTTACATTTTCCCAGTCTTTGATACTTTTGATAGTGATAATAGGGTTTGGTGTTTACGAAATGTAGTTTAACATTTTCTTGAATACTAGGCATAAAAATATGTCATAAATTTCATGAATTTATAGGACGGAACTCCCATTGCCTACCTAAAGCATAAAGGCAGCGTGTTCCCTCGGTGCTACAAGAACATAGATATGGTCATTCTATGTAGTATTTTATATAATATTTATCTAATGAAATATATACATGTATATCAATATATCATGTGACGTATAGCGACAGTTAAAATGTTTCCTGGTATTTCATTGCAATATTGTTCTTTTTTTTTGCTGGAATAAACTCAATAATATGCAAATGTGCATGAGAAATGGTGCAGTATCCTTTATGAACTATTCAAAATAATTATGTATTTTTGTTCTTTACAATGCTTTCGAAATATTCCCCTTTTAATTATTTTACTTCGAAATATGCAGTTTTAAATTAAAATATGGAGAAAATCTACTCTTGCAGGAAAGGTTTCATTTGGACTGAGTTGATCTCTCTAAGTAGCATTAGATTCTTAATATTGACATTAAGTTAACTGTAAATCATGTCATTAAATTTTCCATAGTAAGACGGTATTGCATATAACTGAATTTCAAGTAATATAATACGGAGCGTACCTACTGAGGTGTTTACGTGATAGTATTTTTGTTTTCGATTTTGTATATTCAATATAAAAAAGATGTCTTTCTGATTGTTTGCAATTGCCAGTAGAATATCAATGTAACAGAAACATCCACATTAAGAAAATCTTCATGGAAGAAACAATCGCTCTCAAACTTAATTTAAGTACAGCTTTATTTATGTAACTAAATATTAAGATGGAAGTCAGCCAGAAGGAGTGCCTTAGTGGCAGATTGCGTGCTTGAAAGTTTAGTGTCCTCGATTCTAGGAAATACAACGAGAAAATAATAGGCTCTGCAATTATTAAGTAAGCTTTCACCTTCCAATTAATAAAGCTTATGATAATATGATATTGGTCAGCCATAAACAAACATAATGCTCCACATATCTCCGGATAATTATTTTTACATCAGAAAGACAAAATTCACATCTTTTAGAATCCAAGGACAAACACAATGCTCGTTCCCTGTATTTAAAATAATAAATAAATAAAATAGCTAGAATAAATATGAGCTTAAAACTAACATCTCCTCTTCAGTCAAAGACTCTGTAGAATTATCATCATGTTAACATTGTCGGAAAGTAATTTTGTTTTATTGCTATCCATGAAAGTTAGATTGAAACAAAAACAGGGAAATGAAACAGTCTATCATGAATAAATGACGTCGTCAAATATATACATGACAAAATGTTTCTTTAATGTAGAATATAATTACCAAATAATAGGTTTCAGGACCGCTGATTAAATATAACTATTAGCGCGTTGTCCGACTTTCAGCATGCAAAAGAATAAGAAATATTATATCTAATAATTGACAGTTACGGTCTGTCCCTGTGATATTTTCATGTTATTAACGTCGTTACGGGTCGGTAATTTGTATTCACTTTGTAATGTAATTTTAGATATAAGACGGACGACTTTCAGAAATTTTAGAACTTCACGACGGAAAATTTCCTTTAATTGAAAACAGACCTCAAATATTTGCCAACTTTGGCAACAATTTGAAACGCAAATAAAAAAATAAATAAAGAAGTATCAAATAAATATATAAAACACCCCAACCGAAAGTATTGAAGTTGTTGTTTGTATATCATATGTCTGTTTTCAATTACGGTTGGTTTAACAAACGCAAGCTTGGGCTTGTGTAAATGTGTGATTGATCTTGAATATATCGCATTGTTTAGTTCCTTATCGACTGACATTTACGCTCAGAAGTACATTTTGAATGACACAAACACTCATTTTACTTCATTGCAGCTTAATTCAAGGCAGGCCGTTTAAAGAATTAATAATTCGTCTTACATTTTCTGTGTATTTACATAATGGAAATAAATGTACCACACTGTGATGCAAGAGGGCAATGTTATGGCGGTTTCAATAACGTTATTTAAGGACAGTGTCGTTATTTCAGAATTAAAATCACACCAGTAAATTGAATCATTGACAAAATGAAAGTTCATTCCATGTATTATTCATAATTGTTAAAATTGTTAACACAAATCTTATAGAAATGAAGAATACTACTATCATATCGCTTGCGCACAAACTCCTAAATGTGAGTAAGAATTACCACCTCTTTACCTCGACACAGTCCTTGCAGTTTGCAACCTTGTTATCTTTAATGTTTTAATTTCGGTAGGTGCGGAAGGGTACTTTATTAACAATTTTATGCAAATTATACGGTTAGATTCAATATCAAATTTATAGATAAATGTTACAGCATTATATGTTTAGCTTGTTATTTTTCTTGTTTCGATGGCAGTTTTTGACTGAATGCCCCAACCCTCCAGATAAGGCACTCTACTGCATTGAAATTAAGCATTAAAATATTTACTTAAAGTAGAAGTTATTCTAGATATAGCCTATATGCTATAGGTTATAGATGATTTGTGGTGCACCTCGAGTCTAGCATACATTTTTCTCTTTTGAATTAGAGGATTCTTAAAATGCCTTTCCGGCTTATAATTATATAGAGTCGTGAAATATACCTTTTGGTGCTCACTCGGTGAAATATACATTTGTATTTCGATCTTACACTGAACTAAACAAATTTTCTTTTTATCATATGCATATAAACGTTTTAAAAAGACATTGAACCTAATACTGAATGAAAATCGCGCAAAATAATAATGCAACGTGACGTCATTAAGTTGGTACCCAGTACTGTGCACGCTGGTGTTTCACTGAAACAACGTAAGGGGATTAAACAGTGAAATTACCATTTTTATATCACTGATATATTTCTATAAACCACCCAAAAGCATGTAATAAATGGAAAATATTCATATTCTTTTTCTTCATACATGTAATCAATACAAAGCGTGTTATTCGAGTAACTAATTGCCACGTTACTCGAACTCCTATTCAAATTAAGGTAATACGGAAAAGTTTTATTCAAACAGTAATTTTGTTAGATGATACTAACTGTATATTAAACTTATCCTGTTTTATAAAGCCTAAATGAAGCCATTTCATAGCACATATAAAGGTTCCGAAATCTGGCATTGCTATCGAAATATATTTAGTTGTATCAGTGCAATTTTATTTCGAGAAATTGAAAGTACAAACCATGTCGTAGGCAGTTTGACCTGTAAGTGGTAACCCTTTGGCAACAATGAACATACATCTTACTCTAGCTTTTGTCATTTGTCAAAATAGGATAAAGGTAATATATAGCAGTTATTCATTCACTTGGACGTTGCTTTTTATTGGAACAGACGAGGTTTAACATTTCCTTTATTTCTATGATTGTTTGTTGAAGTAATTTGTAAGCAGGATAAAATGAAAAGGACATCTGAAGTCACCCATAGAAATACACTTTTGCATAAAAATAACCCCATGTCGATTATAAGGTAAAGTGTAACCAACGCTAACAAGCCTTTGACTCTATCTCAATCCATTGAGAAGTTGCACCCCTTTGAAATCAATTTTGATGGAAGAAATCAACGCAAAATAGTGAATTTTGGCAAATTTGAGATGTTCCCTTGTTGCTATGGTAACAGGAAATTAAAGACTAATCATGTTGTTACAAAGGCAATGGTCCAGTCAACATTTGTGCCAAGCATTGATTAGTATTGAAACAGTTTTTTTATAGTTTTTTAGCAACCAGAACTTGTAACGGGAGAATTTTCAATGAAAACAGTTATTTTTTTAAAAAAATGCTCATGCGGTAATGGGATAAGAATCGTATCGCAAAAAGCTGGAAAGAGGCTATTGATTAAAGGACCTGTTTGACAAATAAGCCATTCCTTACATTTTAACAGTCAAATATTCTAAATGATTGGACAGATCTCCTGCTAACATATAATTAAATCTAAAAGTAGGCGATACACATAAAATGATTCCTTAACAGATGTTTTTCGATAAAGAAAATGCAGTACAAGAAGATATCAACGAAACGATATGTCCATTTAAGGTTGATTAATTTGTCCACTGAAAGCAAATTGAAACATACTCTAGCAGGGAGCATGTATTATTATGATTAAAACTATAATCAATAAAACGCAATACTTTGTTTCTTACAAGTAATATAAAACATAACCACTTAGTGATTTATAATGATATAGTTAAACATTATTCTTCAAAGTTGATTAAAGTTGAAAACCAGTTTTAAATAATATAAAGAATAACAATCACTGCCAATAGACTCTCTTTACGAGGGTTATCCAAAAATTCGTGGACTTTTTAAATATCTCTTAAAAGTCAATGTGTATTGTAATGACATTTTATCAGGATACCTTGTAGAATATTATCAACACATTTTGAAAGTAACAGTTAACTGCGTCAATAAATAAGGATTTTATATTGTTTTTAAGTAAGCATACAAGGCACCCGGCACACGGTAGAAAAGCGCAGTTAGTCATCGTTTATTTGTTGCTAAAAAAATAATTTACGTAGAAAACCCGTAAAACATCGCAGGTTTCTTCCATGACGTCATTTTAATATTTTTAAAAAAAAATTGTGGACGTCATTACCGTTAATTTTGCTGTTATCTCTAGAAACGCCAAGCGCCCATATTGTTAACAACGTGAAAATGACGGACACGCAGAAATTACAAAATCATAAAGTTTTGTTGTAATTTGGATATGACACCTACATAAACATTTGAAAAAAATCACCAGGCAAACAGAAAATATAAATTTTCACAATCGATATTGTTTTTATTTAGTGGCATAAAAAAGTAAGTGATGGAGGGGAAAAAACGGACTTATTTCAGAAGTTTGGAAAACGGGTCATTTGAGCGAATAATTTTGGGAAACAACAAAGTTACGTTATTAAAAGTTTGGGGGTAAATTTAACTTTTTTGGAGTGCGCCGTTTAGCCCAAGTTATGTGTTTATCTAAAATTAAATATTGGTGTAATAAAAGAAACTACTGACATGATTATTTCTATGTTTATTTATTATTTATTCTTCTAAGAAGTGTAATAATTTTAAATCAATATCTCAAATATGTTTTACGCAATAACGAAAGTCCACGAATATTTGGATAACCCCGCGTATGTGCTTGCCTTATTTTAGCCGTCCTGGCTTGAGTTTTTTTTGTATTCGACATGTTTCGTTTCGTTTTAAGTAAAGTACTTTTACTGACACTAAACTATCATTCTTAGTCATATCAATGAACGTTTTCCGATATGATTTGTTATTTCCATACGTTTCCTATTCCGTTTTTTCCGTCACACGCAATTCGTTAATATCATTGAAATACATGATTATACCCTTTGCGTTTGTTCGCTGCCTGTCTGGGTTCCGTGTCGGTGGTTCGCTGTTGTCGGGGTTTGGTGGGGGCTGCGTTCATTGTATGCCGTCTTTTCTTGGTGATCCTAACAAGATTGTGCTTGAATCGTGTTGTGTTTCAAACATTTCATTTTAATATGATATAAAGCTTTTCTGATTCATACGGTTAAACACAAGCATTGAAACTATTTACTTAATATGTGAGAGAGTGACAATAGTTTGTCGTTTGATATATTTTTGTTTTAATGTCTGTAAGAATTAAAAGACTGTCTCGACATGTGAAGTAAAAAAGATATTTCTTATGATGGTTTTAAAATATTTATGATTTCCGAGAATGAACATGACGTGGTTATTAATAGGATTGAATCATTATTGCGTGTCTACATGGTGTCCTTTTCAAAAAGTTATAAATCTACTTTTACATTTTCATATTCTAGTCCTTGATATTTTGATACGGTGATAGAATTTGATGTTCAAGAAATGTGATTAAATAAGTTATTGAATCATAGGCATAGAAAAACGACATACATATTTTCTCCGACGTTATAGGACATAATTCCCATTGTCCATATAACATTATTGGCTAAAGCATTAAGTCAGCGTGTACCTCCAGTGCTTCTATTGGGTCATCTTTAATGATATTTTATATAACATTTATCTAATGTATATCCATATATCATGTGACGTCTGGCAACTGTAACAAAAGGTTTGCTGGTATACCACTGCAGTATGGTTAATTACTGGAAATGAAATACTCCTCAACAATGTGCGATTGTGCACGAGATATTTTGCAGTATCCCTTTTAAACAGACTTAATTGATAATAATCATGTTTCTTTGTTGATACCAATGCCTTTAAGAGATGAGATTCCCTTACTTCATAATATCTAAGGTGTTTAATTTTAAATTTCAAATTCTCTGGGCATGCAAATTGTTAAATTCCATTATATGTTGTAGCTCATTTTCAATTATTGAAATAATCTTTAAAAATGTTGATATATTTTAAGATGCATTTAAAAAGTTACAGTAGTATCATGCCCATTTCCATTTTTTTCATTTTTTTACCAATAAATTTGGGTATTGCTTATAACTTAAATTTCCGAGTTGGCTTTCGGAAATGCCAAAAATAAAAAAAGATGCCCATTGGGGTTTTTTTTTTTGGTTTTTTGGCCCAAATTCCCCAAAAATTTTTTAAATTTCACTTTTTAAAATTTGGGATGTAAAGGGAAATTCCAAAAATCAAAAAATTGCAGGGAAAAAAAAAAATTTTCCTCAAAATGTTTTTTAAGCACGGGTTTTAAATTGAGGGTAACTAAATTAGGGAGATGGGAGACGACCAAAAAAGAGGGGTTTAAAGGGGAAAAGAGCAAAATCCCGTAAACCTTCCCGCCCCCCTAAATTTTCAAAGGAAATAGTTTCGAAAACGATAATAAGGGTTTCCCAAATTAATCAGGTAAGCTTTCATCTGCAAAATTAAAAAAGGGGGAAAATAAAATAAAAACAAATTAATTGGAAACAGTCCATAAAACAAACATAATTGGTATATATGCCTCTTCGGAATAATTATTTTTTAACATCTGTAAAAAGAAATCACAAAGGTTTTTAGTAAGTTAATGGCGCAACCAATATACTGATTTTTTTTCCTGTATTTCCTGAACAAAAGCCATTCATCTACCAATTTAACAAATTTTTTCACCTAACATTCACGCTTAATCTGCCAATTATTAAAGCAAATGATGATTTGATATTGGAATAACCTTGAAATCAAACATAATGCGGAATAACGTATAATAATGAATTGTTGGATAATTATTGTTTACTAAAAATCAAAATCCTTTAAGTAATCAAAAGGACAAAACATGCCCTCTCTTTCTCTTAAATTTACTGGAAAACAAATAAAAAAATCTTCTCATTTAATATTTCAAAAAATTATTCAAAGTAAATCTGATAGCTCGAAAAGAAAAAAAAAAAGAAAAAGGTTTGAATTTACAATTTTGTTTAAGTTCTATTTAAAATAATATCAAATTTTGGGTGTCTCAAATTCTGATCAAGCTTTTTTGAAATTTATTAATAAAATAAAAAAAGTTTATATAAAATGTAATGTAAAAATTTGTATTTTCAACCAAATGGTCCATGAAAGTTTCTAAATTTCCCTTGTTTTTGAGTTCATTCTTTTCCACGCATACACTGGTAGAAATTTTGTGCTGAATCTTTCAAAGGAATAAGAATTACGTTTACGCCGCTTTAAAACTGCTTATCAAATCATTATGGTTTTTGGTTGGTCAAGATGGCTCAAACTAAATAGAAATTTTCTTAAAAAAAGCATCATTTTTCCTTTAGCCAGGGGAATTTGTTAGAATCAAATATTTTTGCAGTTGACCAAACGTAACATTTTTTGGATTTTATCGTGTTTTATTATTCAGTCATGTTAGTCAAAAAACGTCTTTGGGGAAAGTTAATTTCAAATTTTAATTGGGCTATTCTTTAAAAAGTTCGATTTAGGACGAAAAAAAAAACCCAAGGACCCGAAAATAAAACATTCTTAAAAAAATTTTCCCACGAATTAATGACGTAATCAAAATTTAAACATGCAAAATGTTAAAAGGGAAAGGGGCTTAAGAAGGGGTTTCTTTTAAAATCATCAAAAAAATCCCCTTATTTTTGAGTTTAAAAACAGTGGCCAAATAAAAAAATTTGGGAAAAAGTGGCCAGAATATTTTATTAGCATGCTTTTTCGGATGGTTTTATAGAAATTTATATCAGTGAAATTTAAAACTGATAATTTCACTGTTTGGAGAGAGAGAGGAAAAATTATCAATTTGATAATTTCACCTGTTTTGAATTTTAAAGGGCCCCTAACGTTGTTTTCCCAGTGAAAACCAGCGTAACACAGAACTGGAAAACCCCAACTTAATAACGTGGACGTCGTAAATGCGTTCACGTTGTATAATTTAAATTTGGCGCGCTATTTTTATTTATTATTAGGTAAATATTCCTTTTTAAAGTTTTTGGGATTGCAATGTAATAAAAAGAAAATTTGTTTAGTTTAGTGTAAGATCGAAATGTATTTCACCTCGTGAACACCAAAAGTTCACATTTCACTCGTGGCTGCGCCACTCGTGAAATATACCTTTTGGTTCTCACTCGGTGAAATATATTCCGATCTTACACTGAACTTAACAAATATCCTCTATATCTTTTTTAAAACTCATAGAATATCCATCTAAGTTGCTTGGTATTTATGAAGAAAAGATTTTTTTTGCGATTATTGTCAATAAATACAGGTAACAATTCACATATCAAACAAACTTACAAGCAACAATATTTTATAATAGTATATCGATTGAATATGAAAGATGTTTAAATTACCCCAAAATTTTGGATTTAATTTGGTTTTGTTTTTTAAAAGCTCACTTTATAATATAAATAAATTAACATTCTTGCCCTTATAAACATTATTTTCTTTTTTTAAATTTTTAAAATAGTTAGACATTTTAAAAAACCCTTGGGATAAAATTTTAAATAAATTTTTTGCCCAAAAAAAATTTTTTGTCTGGGAAAGCAACTTGCAAGTGCCTTTCATTTTGTATTACGAAAAAAGTTTAAATAAAAACACCATTTTTTTGTATCACTTTTTATGAAAAGTTTTAAACTGTTTTGCATTTCTAAAAAAAACCCACCAAAAAAAAAAAAATTGGGTTGAAAAAACTGTCCCAGTTTGCTTCTGTCTGATAATAATAATAATAATAATAATAATAATAATAATAATAATAATAATAATAATAATAATAATAAAAAGTAGAGGTTTTGATGCTAAAGCATCAAGTCGCCGGATAGAAAAATGATTGTATTGTCATAAATATAAGAAAATATCTGTCTAAAGGACAATATGTTGATTAATGTTTATTCATATTTGAAGCAAACTTGCTTAACAATATTGTCAAGACATTGTTATCATTATCTAATAAGCAAGCATTGTTTGGCAATATTGACCTGATACTTATTTATTTTCGGGAAGTGTTTCGTTAGTTCCGTAACTTATGGTGATTTAGGTTAAACATTTTATTGAAAGTTTAGATCTCGATATTAAATCAATTAACATTGCTCGATGACCTATGACGAAGTTGTGACCTGGTAGGCACAAGTTCGAATCTTGAACAAATCCTTTTTGTAGTTTTCATAAATTGATTTTTTATTATATCTTTTAACTATACGAAACATAAGTTGATAAATCGTGTGTTTCATTTCTAGCATTTTTTATTTCATAATTTTGATAATTTTTCATTGCCATGTGTACGACTTTGTATTGTGATGTGCAGGCATAACACATAATGTTCAAGTTTTGCAAAATATAAAAAAAAATCATACAAGAAAACATAAAAAATCACTTGATCGAACCTCCAGTCTTCAATTTGAAACTAACTGAAAATCAAACGCCTTGCCATCGAGGCTTGTAAGGCAAGTGATATGCTGATAATTCTACTTATTATTCTACTTTATACATATACCGTTGAACCATACATTGAACTCCATATGGTTTACTTTAGAATCCGATAATTATATCGACAAATAATTACCGATCATCAATTTTGCAAAGCGACTATGAAATTATATATGTTTAATTATTGCATGAAACAATAGGATTTTCCCGCTTACGTCATACCGTTTTGGAAACCTGCGCAACGGAAATCGACGGAATAGTTTACCACTATATATTTCAATTAAAGTGCCTCTTAAGCATAAATTTATTTTGTGATGTTCAACCTAAATTTCGTGAAGGTCAGAAGTTTGACAGAAATAAGGGCTTTACCAAGAAAAAAGGAAAATGTTTTGAAAATCTATTTTTAATTTGTAAAATTTATTATACAGACCTTTCTAATCATACAAAATATGGAACTGATTAATGAAAAATAACTTTCTAATTATTCATACAACATTACTATGATTTAATAATAATACTATGAGTTATTTATACTGTTAATGCAAGTGTACAATGTGACTAAGAAATGTACTGTTACAGGGTAACAGTATTTCTAACGGTATGAAATCTGGTCACATGGTCTTTTTTCTAAAGACAATAAAAAAAAAATCACATAAAAAAATCATCTCAGTTTTTGTTCGGGGTAATAAAATAAATAACACATGGGTTTGTGAGTTACAGTAAAAATATCATCCCTTGTAAAGTTACCCTACAGTATTTTCCTCGGAATGATATTTTTACTGTTATCCACAAACCTATGTTTTATTTATATAATAGTATAGGTATATTTTCTACAGTTCATCTTTAGATAATACTTCTAGTAACCATTCACAAATTACCTGTATGTCAGCAATTTGTTACTATCAATAGATTTTATAACAATTACATGCAACGGTAGTCACGTGATTCTTACAGAAAACTGTTTATAACTAAATAAAATGAAAAGCGCATTATATTCTATCTATTATAATTTCATTTTATTAAAACAACAGAAAACAGAACTAGATAAATAAATAAAATTATAAAATTATAAACATTAATAATAAATAAAACACTTTCAACAGCCTCACTTTCAACTTTATTGAGAACGTTATTTTTATAATGAGAGATTTTAGAAAATTTTAAACCGTGTGTTTTTAATGACTTATCAACAGGGATACGTCTTTATTCATGTAATAAAAAGTTTTATTTTGCTTTCTAACAAATTAATTTTTATATATTTCACTTGACTTATCAATGAACGTTAATCTATGCATTTTTGAAATGATTAAAAAGTGATTAAAAACTTATTTTGTACCTTTATCTAAATATTTACATTTTCATTTTTTTATTGACTTCTTCTACCATAGACAGATTCTTAAACTGTTACAAATATAGTCGCCGGGTTCTCCCGGCGACTAATTATTATAATAATAATATAAAAATAAATGATATAAAAATATATTAAACTGCATTTATAAAATTGATGTATTTGTATACACAATGTTATGTTCATTAGCAGTACAGTTACAATGTATTACATTTGTACTATATGTTATAACAGAGAAACTACATGTAAAATATTACCGAGATTATTTTATATGCCTAGACACTTTCTGGTGTGAAGAAAATAATACTGGGAATAAAGGAAAGATTTTACATATGAAATGCAGACGTAGGCAACAAATATGTCTAAACTTATAGGCAATAATACATATCATATTTGTAACGTAGAGAGCAATGTATAGTGTTATAACAAGAAGAACTATGTATGATATTACGACCTTGTTTAGTACTATATCGAATCTATGCACTTTATGTGTGTACTTGTATTATTAAGGACATGTGAACAGAGAATAGTAACACGTGCTTGTAAAATGGTGATATGATGTATTGATCTATTTCCAAATCTTCCTATGTGTTATGTGTCAATATATTATATTCATAAAACTTTTACAGATGAAATATGAACTGAATGAAACGTAATGAATCTAGTATCAATAAATAATCTTATTTTTGTCAATTCAAGGAACTGTCATAACGGTCACCAGAGCAGAGCAATCTTTGACGTATAATTTACTGAATGTCAAAAATTGTGCTTTTTATACAGCATGTAAGGTAAAGTGTAATCTTAAGTGTAGAATCTTATTAACAAATAAATAGATTTCAGAACTGCTGATAAAATGTAACTAAATTTAGCACATTTTCCATTTTCAGCGTGCATAAGAATATGAAATATTATATTTAATTGACATTTATTGTCTGTTCCTGTGATCGTTTCATGTAATTAACGTCGTTACGGGCCTGTATTTTGTATTAAATTTGAAATGTAATTTTAGATATAAGACGGACAGACTGTCAGAAAATTTAGAACTTCAAGACGGCAAATTTCATGAAATTTAATTAAATTGAAAACAGCGCTCAGATAACTGCAAAGTTTGGAAATATTTGAATCGTAAATAAAAGATAAATAGGAACGTATCAAATAAATAGATAAAATTGAAAGACCCCCCCCCCCACCGAAAGTTTTGACGTTGTTGTTTGTATCATATGTCTGTTCACTAACGGTTGGTATAACATACGCCAGCTTGCGCTTGTGTACATGCATGATTGATCTAAATATATCGCATTGTTTAGTGTTTTTTTATCGACTGACACTAATACCCAAAATGAAACAATCATTTTACTTTTTTGTGTGGCTTAATTCAGAGCAGGCCATTTAAATAATTCATGATTCATCTTACATTTTCTGTGTATTTACACAACGGCAATAAATGTACCAAACCGTGATGCAAGAGAGCAATGTTATAGCGGTTTCAATAACGTTATTTCAGGACAGTGTCTTTATTTCAGAACTAAATTCACAACACTAATTTGATTCAAAAAATAATTTAAAAAAATGTTAACATAAATTATATAGAAATGAATTATAGTATTCTCATATCTCTGGCGCACAATCTCCTTAATGTGAGTGAGAAATACCTCATCACCTCGACACAGTCTCTGCAGTTTGGAAATATATTTTCTTCTAAATGTTTTATTTTCTGGTGGGGATGGGTTTAACCATATTAACAATTTAATGCAAATAATAGGGTAAAGACTTGTTAGAATTTAAAATTTGGGGATAGAAAAATGCTACAGCATTTTTTTTAAAGCTTGTTACTTTTTTTTTTTCGATGGCTTAGTAAATAAGGGCTGACCTCCAAATGGGGCTCTGGGGAAATTAAAAATTTAAGCTTAAAAATATTTTTTAAAGTAAAAATTTTAAATAGTTTTACCCTATAGGGCTAAAGGTTTTGGGATATGTGGTTTGCACTTCGAGTGTACTTTAAATTTTTCTCAAATTGAATTTAAAAGGTTTTTTTAAAAAGATTTTTGGGTTTAAAATTTGTTTTGAAAATTCATATTTCTCTTTCTTAAATCTAAAATAATAAAATAAGGGAATGCATGTTTTTTCGAGAAAACAAAATCCCAAGTTATAAAAACTTTTTTCCCAAATTAAGGTCAAAACGGGAAAAAGTTTTTTATTAAAAAGGAAAAATTTTTTTTAGTGTTGTTTAAACTGATATTAAGATTTATCCTGTTTTATCAAGCCTAAATAAAGCCATAAATGTTTTGAAATCTGGAATTGTTCTCGTAATCTTTTTAGTTGTATCAGTTTAATTTTGTTTCAATAAATTGGAAAGGACAAAACATGTCGTAGGCAGATTGACCTTAAAGTGGTTACCCTTTGGTAACATTGAATATGCATCTTGCTCTAGCTATTTGTCATTTGTCCAAATAGGATAAAGGTAATTAATAGAAGTGATTTATTCACTTGGACGTTACTTTTTATTGGAATCGACCAGGCTTGTTATTTCCTTTATTTCTATGATTGTTTGTTGAAATAACTTGCAAGCAGGGTAAAATCACAAGGACATTTGAAGCCATATTTTGAAAATACACATTTACATAGAATTAACCCCTCTTCAAATCACACTATTAGTAAATATTTTTTTGTTAAATGTAAATTGAAATAAATTGAATAATCGATATACGTTTTTTTTATCTTAAATGAATCCACGAATGCTGGAAGGGTATTATTAAAGGATCGTGTAAAAAAAGCTGAGAAGATGCTATTGACCTGTTCAACCAGTAAAATAGATAAATACAGAATCCCTAAAGAAAGACCAACACGGCAAAATTGAAAATGTTGCAGGCTCGGTTTGATTGAGCCTGTTCATGGACGGTACTGGAAAGTGCAAGTTACCGTCCACGCCCCCTAGCACCGGCTAAAGCAGAATTCAACATTTAACATGACCTGGTAAAATTTAGAATTTTGAAACATCCGCAGATGGAAGCCATTCCTTACATTTTGACTGTCAATTATACAAAATGTTTGTACAGATCTCCTGCTAACATAGAATTAAATCTAAAAGTAGGCGATACACAAAAAATGGTTCTTCAACAGATGTTCATTGTATGCCGTCTTTTCTTGTTGATCTGTGTTCTCTTTTTTACAAGATTGGTTTTCATTTCATGCTGCTTGAATCGTGTTGTGTTTCAAACATTTCATTTTAATATGATATAAGGATTTTCTGATTCATACGGTTAAACACAAGCATTGAAACTATTTATGTACAATGTGAGAGAGTGACAATAGTTTGTCGCTTGATATATATATTTTTTTTAATCTCTTTAAGAATTAAAGACTGTCTCGACATGTGAAGTCAAAGATACTCTTGATGGTACAATATTTAATATTCTAGAACAAAATGACGTGGTTATTATTAGGATTGAATCATTATTGCGTGTCTACATGGTGTCCTTTTCAAAAAGTTATAAATCTTCTTTTACATTTTCGTATTCTAGTCCTTGATAGTTTGATGGCAATAATAGGATTTGATGTTCAAGAAATGTGATTAAATATGTTATTGAATCATAGGCATAAGAATATGGCATATGTATTTTCTCTCACGTTATAGGAATAATTCCTATTGGTCCATTTTAACCATATTGGCTAAAGATAAAGTCAGGCGGTGTACCATCCAGTGTTCAAGTATAGTAATTTGGGTATTTTAAATGATATTTTATAACATTTATCTTTGTATATCCATAAATCATGTGACGTTCTGGCAACTTGTAAACGAAAGGGTTTGCCTGGGTATTTCATTGCAGGTAATGATATATTGTTTTGTTTATTACTGGAAATGAAAATAATTCTCAAAATGTGCGATTGTACACGATGATTTTGAGTATCCCGTAAAGAAATTAATTAATAATAATATGTTTTCTTTGGTTGATCCAAATGAACTTTAAGTACGGATTTTTGATGTAACTATATGTATATGGGATGGAAGACGACCAGAAAGAGTGGTTTGTGGAAAGAACATGTGGTAACCATTGCGTTCCTCGATTCTAGGAAATACATCTAGACGATAATAGGTTATGCAATTTTAAGGTAAACTTGCACCTTAAAATTGCATAACCTATTATCGTCTAGATGTACTTCCTAGAATCGAGGAGACGCAAGGTTACTAATTACTAAGTTTACGCTAATGATAAAACGATATTGGACAGCCATAAAACAAACATAATGGTATATCATGCTCTTCGGATAATTATTTTTACGTCCGAAAGAAAAATAAATCACATCTTTTAGTTGTCAAGTATCAACATACTGATCTTTCCCTGTATAACTGACAAAAGCCATACATTACCATATTAAACGAATTATTCAAAAGAATTTAAAAGCGCAAAGAAAAGAAGAAAGAAAATTAATTCTCAATTTTCTTCATATGTCCTATAAGCTTTTATCTATCTGCCAATTACTAAAGCAAATGATAATATGATATTGGATAACCATAAATCAAACATAATGTTATACAGTATATTTATGTTCGTTGGGAAATGATTGTTACATCAGTTAAAAATATCACATCTTTCAGTATTCAAGGACAAACATGTTGCTCTTTCTCTGTATTACTGAAAAAGAAATTCATTACCATATTAAACGAATTATTCAACGTATTCTGATAGCGCGGAAAAAGAGAGTAAAAATAAGATTTGCTTTAAAATTTTCGTTATACATGTTATATGTCCTATAAAATTTATACCAATACTATCACATTCTGATTACTTTTTTTAAAAAGTATACTAAAGTAACAAAGTTTTTCTAGTACACAGGAATAAAGAAACCGAATAATAAGTAAGTTTCTAGTTGTCCTGTTTTTGCTCATCTCTTCCTCATATATTAATAGATTTTGCTGAAATTTGAAAGTAATGTTGACCCCTTGAGAGTTGCTCGAATCATTCTGGTTTGTTGGACAATAATATTATGGTCTAAGCTAAAAAGCTAGAAGAGCTAATCACATTTTCAATGTAATTACATAAATAACGGAAATAAATGTAACAAACTGTGATGCAAAACAGATATGTTAAAGCAGTTTCAATAACATTATTTCAGGACAATGTCTTTATTACAGAATTAAAATCACACCACTAAATTGATTCATTGACACTTTGGTATTTTATCCCGGATATCATTTATGATTGAAAAAATGGTTAACAATTGTTAAATCTTATAGAAATGAATTATAGTATTCTCATATTGCTGGCGCACAAACTCCTTAATGTGAGTGAGAAATACCTCATTACCTGGACACAATCCCTGTAGTTGGCAAACATGTTTCATTTAATGTTTTATTGTCAAGTAGGTGGGGGTACTATTTTAAAAAGTTTATATTGTCAATACGGTTAGACTGTTGTTTTCAATATCAAATATATACATAAATGATACAGCATTATATTTGTAGCTTGTTACTTTTCTTTCACGATGACAGTTAGTGACAGATTGCCCTAACCCTCCAGATAAGGCACTCTACTGCATTGAATATTAAGCCTTTGCACATTTACAAAAAGTAGGAGTTATACTTGACATAGCCTATATAATATAGGTTATAGATGACGTGTGGTGCACTTCGAGTCTAGCAAAACATTGTTCTCTATTGAATTAGAGGATTCTTAAAATGACTTTCAGGCTGATAATTATATAGAAATATTCATATTCTTTTTCTTCATTTGATATATGTAATTCATGCAAGGCATGTTATTCGAGATACTAAATGCCACGTACTAAAACTTCTATTTAAATTTAGGTCATAGGGAAAGTATTTTTCAAACAGTAATTTTGTTACATGTTGCTTACTGCATATTATACTTATTCTGTTTTATAGTGCCTAGATAAAGCCATTTAATAGCACAGCTAAAGGTTCTAAAATCTGGCGTTGTTTTCGTCATCTTTTAGTTGTATCAGTTATTTTTTTCCATAAATTGGAAAGTACAAAACATGTCGTAAGCAGTTTGACCTAAAAGTGGTTATTCTTTGGCGCTCTAGCTATTTGTCATTTGTAAAATAGGATAAAGGATATTTATAGCATTGATTCCTTCACTTATTGGAATCGATCAGGCTTGACATTTCCTTTATTTCTATGTTTATCGTTTTTGAAGTAATTTGCAAGCAGGATAAAATCACAAGTACATTTGAAGCCACTTTTCAAATTTTACCATAGAAATAAATTTAAATAAAAATATACCCTCTTTCAAATCATACCATTAATCATTATTTAATGTTTAATATAAATTTAAAATCAATTTAGACTAAGTTATCATAATAGGTTTATTAATATCTTAAGTGAATTCAGGAATGCGGGAAGGGGATTAATAAGAATCGTATCGCAAAAAGCTGAGAAGATGCTATTGATTAAAGGACCTGTTCGACAAATAAGCCATTCCTTACATTTAGACAGGCCATTATAAACTAAATGTAGCATGTATTTGAAGGATTAAAGGGATACTCAGGCAAATTAATGACAAAAATATCAAAATGATCTTATATACTCAAATTCCCCTCAAAGGACATTTTTTAAATCCTGACATAAATTTCTGTATACATTCTACAACATTGGGGTTGAAGCGTAAATATATATCTATATATGTTGAACGAAATTTAGACGTAGACAAAATCACCGAGTAGTTTTAAAACAAATCATTGTGAACAAACCCTGGAAGTTACCACAACAGACATTGTGGATATTATATGATAAAAAAGTCTTAGTCGTTAATTTGACATGCTCTTTAACGTTTCCAAAGTTCACTGTGAAATCGTAACGCTCTAACCTGACCCACGAGGTCAAGTTGGAAAACCACCGTTTTATTCTTCTGAAGGAGAAAAGTCTTGTCCATGTGATTGCATAGTGTATTCATTCTGAAGACATTTACAGAATTATGAATAAAAAATTCAAAACGTAGAAATGAAAAATTTGGCTGTGACTGCCTTTAAAGCTTTATTCAATAATATTCAATACTTTGTTTCTTACTAACAACATAAAGCATATCCACATAGTGATTTATAATCAATTTATAAATGACACAGATTAATGTTTATATTGCAAAGTTAATTACACTTGAAACTAGTTACAAATAATGGAAAGAATAACTGCATTTACTGTTAGTATGTTTGGGGTTATTTTCTGAAGACAATGTGTATAGTGATTCAAAATAATTATGATTTTTTGTTCTTTACAATGCCTTCGAAATATTCCCCTTTCAATTATTTTTCTTCATAATATGCAGTTTTAATTTTTAAATATAGAGAAAATGTACTCTTGCAGGAAAGGTTTCATTTGGACTAAGTTGATATCTCTAAGTAGCATAAGATTCTTAATGTTGAGATAAAAGTTAACTGTTAATCATGTCATTAAATTTTCCATAGTAAGACGGTATTGCATATAACTGAATTTCAAGTAAGATATACTTAACAAATCTTATAAGTGTGCATGTATAAATGGTCTCATAGGTGTATTAATATTTGCCCGATCATGCTGAAATTTTCAATAAATACAGAAAAGAGACAGGCTATTATTTTATATTTGTTTTTTTTTTCATTCAAGATAAATTTTAAAGGAATAAGAATGGACGGATTGATGTCTGTCTAATATAAATATTCATCATTTAAAAAGAGGAACCATGACAGTTTCCCTATTGACATCAACCCTATAAGAGAGAAATTCGTGTTTAAAGACACTATTTTTTACTTGAGAAATAAGTTCATGGGCGCCGCATTTTGGCGTTCTGTCATTCTCGCGAGACAGACGAGACCGAGATTGTGACGTGTTATACCCACTTCCGATATAGTTGTACACGCTGGTACAACTGAAATATATCTTGATGAAGAACTTATTAATTTAATTGCGTACATTATATATTATTTATGAAAACATCATATGGAACTGAATTGCTTTAATTAATTAATTGAAGACGCCGCGACATTAATTATCATTTGCCCGATTCTCAAGCTTGCTGATGATCCCACCACATGATTTAAGCAATGACTGCTTAATTTTCAAAGATAAACCATAAATTTACTTTGGGTACTATGAGAAACTTCTTCAAATTGACGATATATCCTTTTATTTTGTACTTAATTTTCGCTAGACAAGCTGTCCAAATAGGGTACTCGCCGGTCATATATCTTTTTTTCAGGTAAAATATCAACTAAATCCAATATGCTGAGGACGCGATTTTCCGCCATTGACGCTAAAAATGAGAAAGGCGCAGGAAAATCGGCAGCCAGACTTATATCGTATGAAAACAAAACTGTCCGTAAAGTTATTTAGGCACCCAGTCAAAACTGGTACCAACAGCAACAGGTTGCCAATTTCCCTATAATTACGCATATTCTCGGGTTTATCCAGTTCCCCAAAGCTTTTTTCCACGTTATCTACTTACCAAATTCCTTTCCCCGACAGATACGCATTTCTTCTACCGTAAATTTAATCCAATAAAACAAAAAATCATAAATCTACTTAATATTTAAAATGATTATTGGGAACTGAAAAAAATGTGTTGCTATTTTATGACGTGCTGTAATTTACTACAGTACAATTTGACAGGTGTGGAACCGAATTCCCCTTATGGTCATTCAGTTCACTGATGAAGCGTAAAAAAATAGATGTCTATTTCGTCATTAGAATATTTGACAAGGGTGATAAACCAATTAGGGCAACATTGTGCATGATCAAAAGGTCTGTCGGCACAGAGGCATACAAGGAGCAATAAAAATCGTCAGTACACAGTGTGACAGGAGCATTTGGTGCAAATTAGGAACAATTAAAATGGACAATGCGCAGTATTAGACATAAGTAGTAAGAACCAGCAATTGTGTGAATAAATTATGCAAATTAGATTTTTGAGCAGCCAATAAAAATGATTTGCCTGCAGTTAATATTAGGCTACATTACGATGCGCAGCATCATACGTTGACAGACATGTTTACAATTTACTTTTCAAAACAGTTACTGATATTTTTGAAATGTGTACATCAATTATAACATATGTTCACACCTTTAAATTTGAAAGTCAGAATCAAACTGCAAAAAATTAATTATATGTACTATTAAGAACACGTTTTAGTAGGGTTTTTATAATGGAAGTGGCTAGCATACGGGCCCGTACGGCTAGCCAAAAGTTTTAGCAGTACGTGAGTCACGTACGACTAGCAAGGACACGCTGTATTGGCTAGTCGTATGGCACTATTCAAAATTTTATGGAAGTCGAAAATACATACATGTATGTTATTTTATGACTTTAAGCGAGGATTTTAACCAAGAAACAGCATTAATTGTCTTTGGATGTTAACTTTTTAGAGATTAATCGCCTTGATCGCTATATATATATCGATCTTTGTCATCGCAAGATGTCGAGAAAAAATAGCCTTTGCTTGCATTTACACCAATTGAAATAGTTTACAAATTTTTGATAATAATCCTTTTTTGTTTCATTAAGTTTAATTTTCGACACATTTTATATGAAAAAAAAAAACAACAACAACAAACACTGAAAATGATTGTTGTTAGGCTCTTGATAATTGCGACAATTACCGACGGTACTGTATCAAGGAAAGTTTGCATGTTCCGTGAAAGGCATTCTAAAATTCTATTGTCAGTCCCTGGATAGGTTTTAATTAAGGCTAATTAATTGATTGACTGTGCTTTTATGTTCGATATTTATCTACTGTTTTGAAAATTATATAATTATTTTTGCATTTCACCGTTTTTTTTCCATTCAATGTTCTTTTTATTTATTTATTCCACTCCGATCATTTTTTATTCGATCCATGTGCTTAAAATTAACAAAAATGATTTAATAATTCATACAAATTAAACAACAAAATGATAAGCATGAAAATCAACAATTTTATAACGTTCGACTTCCATATAATTTTGAAAATTGCCGTACGGCTAGACAATACAGTGCGTCCTGGCTAGTCGTTCGTGACTCACGTACGGCTAGAACTTTTGGCTAGCCGTACGTTTCTTTATTTTTTATTATTATTTTTTTTTGATATTGTTACGTATTTTGAACCATAAAAAATCTCCTCTATACCTCCTGTGAAAATTAAATTGTCTGATCAATACTTTATTATATTAATATTTCCTTACGATTCAACTAATTTATCATGAATCTAAAAGATGTGGGGAAATGACATCACGCGCACCTGTTTTTATACGGCCAATACACAAACATGGCCGCGCTTACCGATTTGTAGAAATCGGTGATTTAGCGATTTAAATTTTGTTATCATTCGTTTAATATTATTATTTGGCGGCAGAAAATTTGCAGACTTATTATTTATAGTATTCTTTTTCTGAAATCAAGTTTTTATTTTAACCTTGTCTTTCCCTTTAAGATACATTTCTAAAAAATGTGAGTGCGTGTCGAAAGTCGATGTTGCAAAATGATGTTGTTAAACCGTGTGTGCCACTCTGACTGTGCATTACAGCCTTGGAGCGTCGTCGCATCAATTTGACATACCGTTGGAGATAATTTTGGGGTCGGCGAGGAATGTTATAAACGCTGCCAGTTACTCTGTTATGAAGATAAGCCTTCTTAAGCCTTGGTATTACATTGCGGTGACCACCATGCGTTGCGCAACCTCCAAATGATATAAACATGTAATAAGTAAAAAACAAATATGCAATTACGTTCGTCTTTGGAATGAACTGAATTTAAATGATTTAAAAATTATTTTTTACCAATCTGATCGGTGTACTCCAGCGTAGACCAATCCTAGGGCTATGCCACGCTGTTGAATAGATAATGTACCCATATGTTATGTTTTTCTGATATGTGGATCTCTGTTGTATTCGAAAATATCATGTGCAATTTTCTTTCACGCATTCACACAATTTTTTCGTGCAGTGTGTGAATTTTGTACGTTCACGGTTGAACGCACCGCATAATTAAATTTGACAAGTTTGAGCACGGGAAAAGTGTGGAAATGCAGCCAAAAGTCAGAACCTAAAATTTTGTAAAGAAATATTGATGAACAAAAAAGTTATAAGGACATAAAAGGTGCACACTTATAAGATTTGTTAAGTGTAAAACGGAGCGTACCTACTGAGGTGTTTACGTGATAGTATTTTTGTTTTCGATTTTGTATATTCCATATAAAAAAAGATGTCTTTCTGATTGTTTGCAATTGCCAGTAGAATATTAATGTAACAGAAACATCCACAATAAGAAAATCTTCATGGAAAAAAACAATCGCTCTCAAACTTAACTTAATTTAAGTACAGCTTTATTTATGTAACTAAATATTAAGATGGAAGTCAGCCAGAAGGAGTGCCTTCGTGGCAGATTGCGTGCTTTACACTTTAGTCTCCTCGATTCTAGGAAATACATCGAGAAAATAATAGGCTCTGTAATTATTAAGTAAGCTTTCACCTTCCAATTACTAAAGCTTATTATAATATGATATTGGTCAGACATAAACAAATATAATGCTCCATATATCTCCGGATAATTATTTTTACATCAGAAAGACAAAATTCACATCTTTTAGAATCCAAGGACAAACAAAATGCTCGTTCCCTGTATCTAAAATAATAAATAAATAAAATAGCTAGAATAAAAATAAGCTTAAAACTAACATCTCGTCTTCAGTCAAAGACTCTGTAGAATTATTTATCATCATGTTAGTCAACTAACATTGTCGGAAAGTAATTTTGTTTTATTGTTATCCATGAAAGATAGATTGAAACAAGTCAGAGAAATGAAACAGTCTATCATGAATAAATGACGTCGTCAAATATATACATGACAAAATGTTTCTTTAGTGTAGAATCTAATAACCAAGTAATAGGTTTCAGGACTGCGGATTAAATATAACTATATTTAGCGCGTTTTCCGATTTTCAGCATGCAAAAGAATAAGAAATATTATATCTAATAATTGACAGTTATTTTCTGTCCCTGTGATGTTTTTATGTAATTAACGTCTTTACGGGTTGGTAATTTGTATTCACTTTGTAATGTAATTTACGATATAAGACGGACAGACTTTCAGAAATTTTAGAACTTCACGACGGCAAATTTCCTTAAATTGAAAACAGACCTCAGATAAGTGCCAACTTTGGCAACAATTTGAAACGCAAAAAAATAAATAAATAAAGAAGTATCAAATAAATATATAAAACACCCCAACCGAAAGTATTGAAGTTGTTGTTTGTATATCATATGTCTGTTCACTAACGGTTAGTTTAACAAACGCAAGCTTGAGCTTGTGTAAATTTGTGATTGATCTTGAATATATCGCATTGTTAAGTTCCTTATCGACTGACATTTACGCTCAGAAGTACATTTTGAATGACACAATCATTTTACTTTATTGCGGCTTAATTCAAGTCAGGCCGTTTACAGAATTAATAATTCGTCTTACATTTTCTGTGAATTTTCATAATGGAAATAAATGTACAAAACTCTGTGATGCAAGAGGGCAATGTTATGGCGGTTTCAATAACGTTATTTAAGTTTCAGAATTAAAATCACACCAGTAAATTGATTTATTGACAAAATGGAAGTTCATCCCATATATTGTTCATAACTGATAAAATTGTTAACGCAAATCATATGAAAATGAAGTATAGTACTTTCATATCGCTGGCGCACAAACTTCTTAATATGAGTAAGAAATACCCCTTTACATCGACACAGTCCCTGCAGTTTGCAAACATGTTATCTCTAATGTTTTAATTTCGGTAGGTGGGAAGGGTACACTATTAACAATTTTATGCTAATTATGCGGTTACTGTTGAATTCAATATCAAATTTATAGATAAATGATACAGCATTATATTTTTAGGTTGTTACTTTTCTTGTTTCGATGGCGATTAGTGACATAATGCCTGACCCTCCAGATAAGGCACTCTACTGCATTGAAAATTAAACCGTTAAACATTTACTAAAAGTTGTACTAGAAATAGCCTATATGCTTAAGGTTATAGCATACATTTTTCTCTATTGAATTAGAGGATTCTTAAAATGACTTTCCGGCTTGTAATTATATGGAAATATTCATATTCTTTTTCTTCATACATGTAATCAATGCAAGGCATGTTATTCGAATAAATAATAATTGTCACGTTACTAAAACTCCTATTCAAATTAAGGTCATACGGGAAAGTTTTATTCAAACAGTAATTTTGTTAGATGTTACTGACTGCATATTAAACTTATCCTGTTTTATAAAGCCTAAATGAAGCCATTAATTAGCACAAATAAAGGTTCCGAAATCTGGCATTGTTATCGAAATCTGTTTAGTTGTATCAGTGCAATTTTGTTTCGAGAAATTGAAAGTACAAACCATGTCGTAGGCAGTTTGAACTTTAAGTGGTAACCCTTTGGCAACAATGAACATACATCTTACTCTAGCTTTCGTCATTTGTTCAAACAGGATAAAGGTAATATATAGCAGGTAATCTATTCACTTGGACGTTACTTTTTATTGGAATCGATCAGGCTTGACATTTCCTTTATTGCTATGATTGTTTGTTGAAGTAATTTGCAAGCAGGATAAAATCACAAGTACAGTGAGTTAGCCAATAGCGGATCATAGCCAATAACGGATCAGTCAGTAATTTAATAAATTATTTAACTAAATGTTTTGAACTTAAACGTGTTATAACCTAACAGTCATGTGCATTAAGATGTTAGGTCCTCGACAGCGAAAAAAAATGTAAAGATCCGGATAATTCTAATCAGATTCATTCAGAACTGATGCTTTACCAAGCGTTTCCGTTTGTCGCGAACTATTGCGCCAGTAACAACACAAATTTGCAGTCGCTGCTTTATTGCTGAAAAACCCCGAAAGATATTAGATCAAAGCTGGTAGGTATTTGATGCCCAACATGTTAACTATCTGCAGCAACAGCCGTTTAAAAAATGCATGAGGAATTATAGTGATAGCGCTGGCCAATTAAATTGCATCACGTTGTCCAATAGCGGGTCATGCAATTTTCCAGGAAGGGACCGCCTCAAAGTTATTCAACAGGTTTTAGAAAATATTTTTAAAGCAAATTTTGGTTTGTATACAAAGAAATATAAAATTTAATTTATTTATGTTATTATTGCAAGTGAATTATGCAGTCCATGCTAAAATATGGTGTTTTATGTAGTATATAAACTGCTACTACATTGAAATATTATTGTTCTAGATTCTAAAATATTATTTTTAACTGTACAGTAACTTCTTTATTTTTAAGTTATGCACTTTAAACTTCAAATACATGTTTTTTTCATCACCCACAGGATGTGTGACAAAATTTATTACTTTAGCACACATTTGTTTTACAGATCTTTTCCCATTGAATTTATTATCACACACATCACATGTGATAGATTTATCACTCTAGCATGAACATTTTTGTAATCACCCCCCGGACTTTTGGTTATTGTTCTTTGTCATGACTCACATCATGACATGACAAGCTCATTTGTTTACTTGTTTTATTGTTTGAGATTCTAATGCCTAAGGGAAAGAGAAAAGTGTTCAATGTAGTCCAGCCCAGAATGCAGCCTCCTCAGTGGTAAAAAATAAAGAATAATAGTTTTAAACATGGCTAGCCCATAAAAAATAAATAAATGCTTTAATGCTGTGCTGTTAGTTATTCTTTTTTCCTAACTTATTCTCATTTAGATTACTTTTTTATATAAATAAGCTGTTGTTAAATCTAATTTTTTTTCATTAATGAAATAATTTTTATTTTTCAGGAAACTTCAGAACAATCCATGGTCCTTAAAAAGTCAGTTATCAAAGGGCATCACGCTTTTCAAATAAGACCACCATCAACTACACCCCCAACACGTCTAACTGTAGAGCCTGAATATACAAATATCCATGATACTGATGCCTGCTTGGTGTGGTTGCCGCCACTTGAGTCATTCCAAACATTGTTACATGATAATGTCACTGACCGAAAACGCCAGCTACGGTTGCGAGATGTAGCAGGACTTCCAATTGGCCATGTTCCACGAGGGATAGCTGGCTTTTTTCGTACCATTATGGACAAAGGACATATCGAAGCTGAAGTTACTGGTGAGCCCACTCAGAGTTTCCCACCATGGCCGGCTCCAAGTACTGAAGGTGGTGGGGTTGTGTTGCCATGCAACTATATTATATTTCACCCAGATATTGAGAGTAATTTTCAAAAACTTTCTGTAATATTAGATAAAATCCCAGAAGGTCCTGCCATGACACTGAAAAAGGAATAAACATATGTAAATTTTCAACTCTGTAAAAGCCAATTAAGCCTAACAATGCTATCATTATTTTTTTTTAAAGTCTTGTTATTTTAAGGCTATCACTTTATTTTTTCAAAGCTTTGTTATTTTTAATGTCCATTTTGCAGTTTCCAGAAGTTACTTATTGGTCATATTTCTGAACCATTTTTAGTTTCCTTTGTGCTTATGTTTAGTACAGTATTAATTAGTATTTTGTATTAATTTACTTGCTTTATCACAAATGATTTTATATTCAAAGATGATAATCATCTCACATGATATAAATCCATATTTATTATAATTAATTAGTATTTTGTATTAATTTACTTGCTTTATCACAAATGATTTTATATTCAAAGATGATAATCATCTCACATGATATAAATCCATATTACAACATATTTAAACTCATTTTTGCACTTTCGACAGAATTATTAATCTTTCTTACACATAATGTGCCTTTAAGTGACTGAAAATTCATAATTTTTTTAACCAAGCAAGTATTGTTTAATGATCTAGTCAATATTGTTTTACATCAGTACATGTATTTTTTTAGGTTTGACGTCGAACCAAGTCAATATTGTTTAATGATATTAAGTCAATATTGTTTTACATAATTAAATGTTTTTTTAGGTTTGACATTGAACCAAGTCAGTATTGTTTAATGATCGAGTCAATTTTGTTTTACATAATAACACGGGTTTTTCTTTAGGCTTGACTTTGAACTAAGTCAGTATTGTTTAATGATCTAGTCAATATTGTTTTACATTATTCACATGTGTTTTTTTAGGTTTGACGTTGAACCTAGTCAGTATTGTTAAATGATGTAGTAAATATTGTTTTACATCATTACATGTATTTTGTTATGATTTTGTTTGTTTATATCACAGAGTTTACTTAATAAGAGAAAATCAGTTGACAATTTTGTTTGTTATTCTTATAAAGTGTATCCTCATAATGACCACATAGAAGAACATGCAAATTTCTTGAGACTGCATTTTAAGCTTTTGATTCACAACAAGACACTTGTGTTACAGTTAATTTAATGGAATTTTGCATAGAATGTGCAAAAAATTGCTTCGATGAGCTGCTTTGTCCCCTGTAACCCTGAAAATAAAATAAATATGTTATCTACACAATTTACAATTCATTGAGCAGATATCTAGATCAGCATTATTACAATCATAATTGTTTTTACCACAATCATGCAGCTGCCACTTGGATTCTTTACTTATTGGTACCCTTTTCACTTTAATACTCAACGGTAACACATAGTTGTGTAATATTTTCCTGGTTAAGGAAGAATTTGACAGATAATTAATGTTTTGAGAAAACCCCCCCGTTCGTATATCACGTGACCCGCAAATGGCCGATTTGACCCGCTATTGGCATGTTTACAAGAAGTTTGGAAACGGTAAATACACCACGATGCATTCAAAATATGAATTCACAAGAAGTATACAGTAAAAGGGGAATAAAAATACTTCTAATCATCATACAGTTATATATGAATCTAAAAATCGTTTGTTCATAAACACTAAAAGTTTCGCTAGTGATCCGTTATTGGCCAACTCACTGTACATTTGAAGCCACTTTTCAAATTTTACCATAGAAATACATTTACATAAAAATATACCCTCTTTCAAAGCACATCATTAGTCAATATTTAATGTCAAATATAAATTTAAATCAATTTAGAATAAGTAATCATAATAGATTTATTAATATCTTAAGTGAATTGAGGAATGGTGAAAGGGGATAAATAAGAATTGTATCGCAAAAAGCTGAGAAGATGCTATTGATTAAAGGACCTGTTCGACAAATAAGCCATTCCTTACATTTAGACAGGCCATTATACTAAATGATTGTACAGATCTCTTGCTAACATAGAATTAAATCTTAAAGTAGGCAAAACATAAGAATATTTCTTCAACAGATAATTCTCAATATAGGAAATGTCTGGTAGTGAAAAAGATATCAACGAAAATAATGATCAATACATTCATTTATGATAGCCAATTAAAAGAAATTGAACAACGTCCAGGTAGGAAGCATTATTTGAAGGATTAAAGGGATACTCAGGCAAATTAATAACAAAAATATCAAAATGATCTTATATACTCAAATCCCCTTAAAGGACATTTTTTAAATCCTGACATGAATTTCTGTAAACATTCTACAACTTTGGGGTTGAAGCGTAAATATATATCTATATATGTTGAACGACATTTAGACGTAGACAAAATCACCGAGTAGTTTTAAAACAAGTCATGTGACTTGAACAAACCCTGGGAATTACCACAACAGATATTGTCGATATTGTATGATAAAATCAAGTCTTGGGCATGCATTTGACTTGATCTTTAACGTTTCCAGAGTTCACTGTGACAACTATTGTGAAACCGTAACGCTCTAACCTGACCCATGAGGGTCAAGATAGGAAACCATCGTTTTATTCTTCATAAGGAGAAAAGTTTTGTTCATGTGATTTCCTAGTGTATTCATTTTGAAGACATTTACAGAATAATGATTGAAAAATTCAAAACGAAGAAATGAAAAATTTGGCTGTGTCTCCCTTTAAAGCTATATTCAATAATATTCAATACTTTGTTTCTTTCTTTGGCGTCGGTGGTTCGATATTGTCGGCGTTTGTTGGAGCTGCCTTCCTTAAATGTGTCATTTCCTTGTTCAACTTTGTTCTGAGATTGTACCTGATGGGTTTTCATTCCAGGCTTCTGGAATCATGTGTATCTTATAGCTCTCAGTGCTTCAAACATCTTATTTCATTGTAATATAATGTAAAGCTGCGCTGATTTATACGGATAAACCGAAGGCATTAGAACATTATAACTTAATCTGTGAGAAGTGGCACCGTTTGTTTGTCGCAGGATATATTCCATCTTTTTCTCTTTAAGAATCACAGACCGCCTCGACATGACAAGTAAAAATATTCTTGATAGTAAATATTTAACAATCGATATTGAAATGATACTGTTTCTGTAAAGGATTGAATCATAATTGCGTGACTACTAAGTGTATTTTAAAGAGGTTATATACCAACTTTTATATTTTTTATTACAAATATTCCCAGTCTATGATACCTTTGGTAGTGATAATATGATTTGGCGTTTACGAAATGTAGTTCAACATTTTCTTGACTGCTAGGCATAAAAGTATGTCATAAATTTCATGAATTTATAGGACGTTACTCCCATTGTCTACCTAAAGCATAAAGGTAGCGTGTTCCTTCGGTACTACAAGTACATATTAAGGGTTATCCTATGTGGTATTGTATAATATTTTCTAATGTACGATATATATATCATTCTAATACTATCGGAAATTTTCCTATATAAACAAAGAAGGCCCGAAGCGTGCACTATTTAACAACAATGCACTCGCTGTTCTTATTATCTCCCTGTGTATTTTCACATTTAGGACGCCATTTTGTTTGAAAAATCTGATATATAAAACAATTTTTTGTCGAAGTTTGTTGTGAAAACTATCTAGAATCAAAGAAAATGGTCTAACTAAGAAAATGAATCCGAACACCAATATCTTTAATTCAGTCGTTAACGCAGTACAGACGTTTAAATTGTTGTTTACGTGGCGTCACAATGTAGCGCCAAACAGCACGTGCAAAACAATCAAATCAAGTACGCTATTTAAGTGTCGCAAACGAGTTAAGTTTTACATTTATTTCACTTTTAACAATCTGTATTTGGCTTGAAAAATTATAGAGTGAAATAAAATAAAGAAACAAAGTTTTATCAACGTTTTGAAAATGCGTTATTCTCTAATGTTTCTACACATGGTAGATTTAACGACAATTTTTTTTCAACCCACTGGAACAGCTTTTAAAGAACGTTTATATTGGAAACTCTGAGGCGAAAACAAATTTAACCACCAGAAATAAAGTCCAACTTTATAATAATAATTATATTTTTTCTTAAAGTGTTAGAATGGAAATAGATATTAATTCTTCGTGCATTATTTAAGAAATAATATATCCCAAACAGTGATTTTATCGCTCAATAACATCACTGTTTGCAGTTCGGATGCGAGGAATTATATATCGAGGGCGTAGCCCGAGTGATATAATAATGCGCATCCGAACGACAAACAGTGATGTTATCAAGCGATAAAATCACCGATTTGGATATATTATTTCGATTCTAACATGACATCAACAAATAAATGCTGCCGTAACTGATATTAAGCTAAATTGTTCCCGATTTGTTTCCGTACTTATTTTCAGCACGTCGCATTTTTTTAGTGGTTACGTCACATGTATAACGATTACGTCATATGTTTAAAATATAGAACAGTGATTTTGTTGCATAATAACATACACTTTCGGTTCTTCTATGTTCAATAGGGAAAAGTGCGGGTCGTGTTAGAATGTAACATAATGCACGTTTTTCGTTCAAATGCTTTGTAATTAATCACTCAGGCCTATCGGCCTTCTTGATTATATTACTACGCATTTGAACTTAAATCTGAACTTAAATTCTGCAACAATGCACTCAGAATTGATATCTATTTCCTAAATATATCATGTGACGTATAGCGACAGTAAACATATTTCCTGGTATTTCATTGCGGTGTAATATTGTTCCTGTTTTTTTTTCGCTGGAGATTAAATAATTCTCAATTATATATGCAAATTTGCATGAGAGATGTTGCTGTATCCTTTACAAACAGACTCATTTAATTGTAATTATGGATTTTTGTTCTTTACAATGCTTTCGAAAGATTCCCCTTTCAATTATTTTTACTTCGTAATATGTACGTGTAGTGTTAAATCAAACTATGTAGTAGATCTACTCTTGCAGCATATGGAATTTGTTAATTTCTCAAAGTAACATAAAAATGCTTAATGTTGAGTAGATCATGTCATTTAAATATTCCACAGTAAGACTGTATTGCTAATAACTAAATTTCAAGTAATCTTATACCGAGCAAACCTATTAAGTGGAAGTATGTTTTTTTTTTATTTTGAACATTCCATATTTAATAGATCTCATTCTGATTGTTTGCAATTGCAAGTAGTATAAGAATGAAGCGGAAACATCCAAGGAAAATGCACAAAGAAGAAAACAATAGCCCTTATACGTAATATAAGCACGCGTAATTCATGTAACTATATATTGAGATGAAAGACGACCAGAAAGATAGGCTTTGTGGCAGTTTGCGTGCTTTACATTTCTTAGAATTACATAGGCTCTGTAATTATGAAGCAAGCTTTCACCCGTCATTTACTAAAGCTAATGTTAATATGAATTTAGACAGTCATAAAACAAATATAATGGTATATAAATTTTCTTTGGATAATTATTTTACACCAGAAAGAAAAAAAAAATCAGATCTTTTAGATTTCAAGGAAAAAGACAATGCTCGTTCTCTGTATTCAAATAAATAAATAAATAAATAAATAAAAAAAAAGAAAATAGCTGAAATAGAAATAAGCTTATAACTAATATCTCCTCCTCAGTAAAATATTCTGTAGAGTTAATTATAATCATGTTAACTTATGATGATGATCTTGTTTATCATATTTTAGTCAATTAACATTCCGGAAAGTAATTTTGATTTATTGTTATTCCATGAAAGTTAGATTGGAAAAAAAAAATAAAACAAGGAAATTAAACAGTCTATCATGAATATATGACATCGTCAAACATATACATGACAAATTTAAGAGCGTTTGTTATATTATCTTTAATTGCCTTATGCCTATTTGCAAACAGTTTGAAAAAAATGTGAATGTCGCAATATGTTAACAAATGAGGAAATGTCACGAAATCCACGCATCAAACATACTTTCAAGCAATAAAAGAATATAAATTTCATTTTAAATAAAAGACATTGAATATATAGCATATATGATAGGGTAGAAATTCTCAAAAGTCCTTGAATGATATCCTAAATTTACATTATTAATGGTAATCAGCAATTCTCATGGTATGTTACGGAATACTGATATCTAATTATCGTTAAAAAGATCAACAGCAATAAAAGAACATCATCATAAACAACATCAAAACAACATCTTCATCAACAACAGCAGCAACAACAGCAAGACCTTGGTAAATGATTTTATTTCGTTAAATGAACTCTTTATTAATCCATGTTTCGGTATTTACCATTAAGTCCATTTGAAAACAGAAGAAACATATTTTTTAAAGTAAAGCATTCAGTGTGAAAATAGGTTGTTTTCATATGATACTCAATCAATAAATAAGCATGATTAAATGATCTCTAAGGATACGACCTTTGCTATTTTGTATGATTATAGTTTGCTTACCGACCTGACTTGTGATTATCAGAAAAGATTTACTTTTTGAAACATTCTTTTCATTGCCTTCTTGTTTGTGAAGAGAAATTTATTAATATATATATAACTTAGATTCTTGCAAATAATTTTAAACATGACTTTGTTTTTCCTGATTATTATTATTTTAAATATTGTGCCTGGGACCATATTTGCTAGTGTTATCCTTTTTTATACGAAAAGCTCATACAAAGAAAACCATATTTTGTGTATAGTATGTTATGTGAAATTTACTATGTACAATTTAATCATACTGTGCATTTATATGTCAAGCAATTTCTTTTTCCCAATATTTGTGAAAGATGTTCTTTTCAATGATATTTAATAGAATTGATTGTACCAAACAATTAATGCAAAAAATGCTGAAAACTTTGCAAAGGGTCTGACCTAATTGTTATAAGAGTTCCGTGAACCTATACGAAGTAGTAAACATATCTTCCCGTAGAAAATACTTTTATCCAAGTCGGTAGCCGAATCGTTAGTCTGAATATGAAATAAAAAAGCACAAGTCTAAGAATATAGTCGTAAATTTCTAGTTATTCATTGCAATTTGCTTTCATAACTAGGAAAGTACAAAACATTTTGTAGGCAATGTGATCTCAATTTTTTTATCCTTTTGCAAATTTCTATATACATCTTAGGGATTTTTATTTTCTCTATTTGCTCTAGATTTTTGTTAAATTAGGATAAAGGTAGTAATAACTAGCAGTATATCATTCACTTGTACGTTGCCATTAATTGGAATAAATCAACTTTGACATTTTCCAAGATATCATTCTTTTTATTGAAGTTTGGTGATATCGTAAGGTCATTTGCAGCTTTTCAACAAGAAAGACAGAATATTTAAAAATGAAAATGATGCTTCACAATTATGTGAGTTTTGTTAATTAAAAGTGTATAGCTTATTAAGAAATCTAAACTGGTTAATTGTCTTAAACAAATTCACGAATGCTGGAAGGGGATAAATAAGGATTTTATCACAAAAAGCTACGTAAATGCCATTGATTAAAGGACATATCCGACAAATAAGCCATTCCTTACACTTACACATTCAATTAAACTACATGTATATGTTTAAACAGAATTCCTGTTAACACAATAGATAATACACTAACAGGATTCCTCGACAGATGTTTATCGATATAGGAAATATCAGGAAGTGAAAACGATATAAAAATTGGCATTCTAAAACATTATCCTTGATAATAATTTGGCCACAACACTTGGGACATATCCTTCAAGTAGACCAGGCTAAACTTGACCTTCATTCATAAATTACCTTAACCTACCAGGGTAAATATCTAAATTTTGCTGAAATAGAGAAAAACAGAATCCCTTAAGAAAGTCCAACACAACAAAATTGAAATGTTGCAGGCTCGGTTTGATTGAGCCTGTTCATGGACGGTACTGGAAAGTGCAAGTTACCGTCCACGCCCCCTAGCACCGGCTTAAGCAGAATTCAACATTTATCACGAAAATGGTGAAATTTTGAATTTAGAAACATCCGCAGATGTGTTCATACTGCGGTTATCATGGAACTTTCAATGTGACACAGTAGTGCCATTCCATGAAAAGCGGCGTATGGTCCCCAAGTAAAAGAATGGTTTTGCCCTAAACGAGAAAACAGTGGGCGGAACTAAATACAATAGAATTTTGAAAGGGGATCTGAGGTTATGAAGCCTGCATATCACAGATAAGACATCAAAAGACAAAATTAAAAATAAGGCAACATATCCTAAGGGTGATTATACAGTATTCAAGTAGGAATACTGGACCACCCAAGTTGAAAATGGCCAAATAGAAGAAACTAAAAGTACCACAAAACATGTATACACAACACTAATTTTCGTGCTGAACGATCTTCAACGATCGAAAATATAACATCATTGATTAAATGTACGGGGACACTTTTTAAAGCCAGGTTTGCGTGTACAAATGCAAACAGTTATGCAGGACTCTCAGTATGGTTAGTCCAACAATCTGTACTATGAGTTGATATATTGTGCTAATTAATGCATGGGCAACACCCCCTCTCTACGAAATAGAAGTAATATTCCGACCAAAAAATCTAGCTTTGGATGAATCAATAATTTGCCTATCAAAAGGTTCTAAATCACTCCAGTCAGTTACTCTTTGACAAAAGTGTCTGTGAGTCATCTTTTCTTCTTTCACGGATGCATGTACCTTTATTGTCATCTGTTTTTGTTATATTTTTTGATATAACGTAATGATTTACTTTTGAAAGTGATATCAATTGTTTTCAAAAATATTATTAATTTTTCGGCCGATAATAAACATCAAGTCTTTTAGTATTCAAGGACAAACATACTGGGTTTTCTCTGTATTACTTACAAAAGCCATTCATTACCATATTAAGCGCTTATTCATAAGAATGTATCCTAAGATTTGTGAAAAAAATACTGGGAATGAAGAAAAGTTTTTACATATGGAAAATAGACGTAGGCAACAAACACTGTAATTGTTTATGTACTTAAATGGTCAATAAAACATATTTACCAATGGAACCGAGCCTGCAATATTTTTTAATTCTGTCGTTGTATGCATCATTTAGGAATTTGTTTAATTTCTCTCTATTTTGACAAAATAGTATAAAGAGGTAATAACTAGCAGCGTTATCATACAATTAGAAGTTGCCATTTATTGGAATTAATCAACTTTAAGATTTATTGTACGGTTTCTTTTATTAATTGAAGTAGGGTGAAATATCAAGGCCATTTGGAGCAGCTTTTCAAGAAATACAGAATATCTTAAATTAAAATTTTCAAAAGCTTAACAGTTTTGTTGATATCGTCATTTACGTGTATATACATTACCTAGTAATCAAAACTGGTTAATTGTGTTAAATAAATCAATATAAGAATGCCCACAAACAGCTTCGTAGATGCTATTGATTAATGGAAGTCTTTGACCAATAAGCTATTCCTTCATTTTTACACTACAATTACACTTAATGTTTGATCAGATCTCCTGTTAACATAGAATTAACTCTTTAAGTAGACAATTCATAAAAATGTTTCTGCAACAGATGTTAATCGATATAGGAATGTCACGTTATGAAAAAAATATATCAACAACTAACCAAGATAATTTTAAAGCGACTCCATTGAAGATTTTTTGATTTTTTTTAGATTAATGTTCCATTTGATGTGGGTCTAGACCAATAACTTTTGTTCAAATTTTCAAATCATTCGCTCACTCTGTTTTTCCAGGATAATTATTCTAATGTAAAGATTTCAGAACTAGACAGATCAGAGCAGCGTACAAAAGTCTGTTTATCATATTTTTAATAGTTAATGCCCTTTGTTTTTTATTATAATACCTTGGCCGGAGCATAACACTATATGTATTTAAGATATAAACCTTATATGGTTTTTCAAAATTTTATGGTAGATAGATCTTATCAAGTGAACAAGATTGATAACTATCTTTTCATAATTATTGAGTTATTACCCTTTGTTTTTATTCATGCTTACTTTCCTGTTCAGAACATAGCGCAAAATTGTTTGGAATATCAACTTTATAGGTAACAGATATTATTTAGCAAGAGTGCACTGGGTTGGTGTTATAACTCTCCGTATCATTCCATGAAAGTATTATATTTGTTCTTGAATATTTTTTGTCCAGACCATAACTTAATAAACTTGAAGTCTATTACAAGTGATTCGAAACTTAATTTACAAAACAGATTACAGTAAGAATGAATGCTGAGGACAAGAACGTTAACTCTCCACATCATAATTTAGGGTTTAAAACGAAGATATTGAATATAATTTCTTAATCTGTGGAGGTAGAAATAGTTTGCTTTTCGTAATGCGTATGTCAGGTTTTATCAATCACTGAATAACCGACAGTCTCGCCTTGACATTTTATGAAATCTTTTATGGTAATACATAAATATCTAGAGTGAAATTATGTTTTTTGTCATAATTGCGTGTATTCATGATGGCTTTTAAAACAGGTTACATTTCTACTTATACACTCATTATATTACAGATATTTTCATTCCTTGGTATTTTTTATAGTCGTAATAGGATTTAATGTTTAAGAAATGTGGTTTAATATATTCATGCATGCTAAGCATAAAACTCTGTCATTGATTATTCCCTGAAGTTATAGTACGTAACTCCCATTGACTATATCAAAATCGACAGGCTACCTTTATGTACTTGTTCTTTCCTACTTCAACTATATCTTTATTGTCATTTTAGATGGCATTTCATATAATATTTATCAATTTTTATAATGATACATATCAACTGTGAAGAAAGGTTACATCTCAGTGTTGTCATATTTGTCTGGTCGTCTTTTACTGAACATTAAATACTGCTTAGTTATAAGCAAATGTGCTTCTGAGAGGTGGCAATCCCTCTTACGAACAGACTTAGTCATATGGCATCTGCAACGATATGTATTTTTGTTGTTACCAATGCTTTCTAGAGGTTTTAGATCTTTTATTTCATAATATGTAGTTCTAAGCTAAACTATGGGGAATTGTTGCAGCAAAGGTTCCTCATTGATTATTATTTTAAAAAAATGTTATTCATAAAAAATGCTTATATTTGATACTTACAGTAATACTGTATATCATACAATGTCGTATTTCGAACCGCTAGTAATTTCATTCCAAACAATTTAAATACAAGGTGAAGTTTTTTTTAACTATAGTACATGGCATATTTAAAAAGTCTGTATCATTGTTTGTCTTTTCATGTAGTTTATCAACAGTTCAATGGGTGTAGGAACAATCTCCACATCAAAGAAAATTAACACGGGAGAAAACACTAGCCATCTTACATGACATAAGTGCGTTAATTGTTATTGTACAGGGACAGAAATTGACAAGGGAGGGCAGCTTCATAGAAGATTTCATGCGTCGCATTTGCATCTCACTTCTACACATATATACACACATATATACAGTGAGATAATAAGGCTTTTCAATTGTGAATTATGCTGTCATCTGCCATTTAATAAAGCAGATTATAAAAAGTTACCATAATATATTACACAGTAATAAACCAACGTAATGCTGTATGTGTTCTTGTGTTCATTATTTTATCCTGTTTTGCCAATGAGAAAACATTACACTTGTTATTATTCAGGGAAACATTATTAATGTTTATTCTCTGTATTACTGACAAAAGCCATTCATTAACACATTAAACAACTTATTTAGAAGAAGCTGCAAGCAGGTAAACGGACTGAATGACCAATCTTCAGTATATATTCTTAAAATAATACCAGACGTTCCTTTATTCATTACAATCAGGAAACAATTTCAATGTTATTTTGTGTAGTTCGTTTTCTTCAACCATGTTTTCAGCCCACCAAAGCACATCTTTTAAAGGGGAGCTATTGTTATCACCCTATTTCCCTCGTGCGTCGTGAACATTGTAACTGAAACATCACCTACAAAGGTGATGGAACTATACAAGAAATATTATTAGATATTTTTCTATTAAAATTGCTTAACCGTTCTGCAACTGGACAACAGAGGCGCCAGAGCTAAAATAGAAACCTCTAACACAACATTTCTTCCATAACTACTAAGTAGAATTTGATGAAACTTCAAAGTAATAATTATTTGGCTAGCCTTTACATAAATAGTCTATTGGAAACCGTGGCCGCCAGCTCTTAATATAGAAATACACTTTAAATGACATCTCCTCCATTTTCGCTTGATAAATTTGAAGAAATTATACAGACATGCACATTACCAGGACCCTCAAAGAATTGCTTAATTCCGTCCGGTCTGTTAAGCAATGTTAAGTTCCCTTAAAGACATTTTCAAGAGTAGATGTCTAAAAAATCAAGAAAGAATATAGATTATTTCAAATTATGACTTGCTAGTGCTATTTCGTTTTCAGTCACTTTGCAAAGGTTAAAACAATTATGTCTTAAAGATATAAAACTATGCAACAATAAATAAACATATACAATTTTCTTCGAAAAACTGCATGAATGGACAGCATAGCTATAAGAAATAATTTGTCACCTACAATATCAGCAAATATTGCACAATGACAGAAAAAGAGAGAAAAAAAAGCAAGACGATTGGGGAAGGGCCTTCTTGTTTGACAATGTAACTTATTAATATAGTGTCCACACATTTTCTAAGAAATACCGACATAATTATGTTTATGTACTTTTATGGAATATGTTGACATGACAAATTGATTTTAGATAACAGTTCAATATTTTTTCCTTGTACGCAAAGTAATGTACTGGTATATAATGTCTATTATGTTTTTTATTGATTTCGTGTATTTTAAAATAATTACAGAAAAAAAATGTCTCTATCTGGTTTGTTGCGATAAAGTAACTCCTAAATTCTGGGCGACTTTAAACACTGACATTTTTTTAAATATGAACAATTATCGAAGAAACTAAATTTCCTTTTAATTTAGTCGTATAAAATTTTTTAAAAAATCTTTCAAGTTCTTAATATCCGTACATTTTTGGTCATATCTATTTAATTGTACTTCTAAATTCGGAAATTGCAAAACGCGGGAAAGGTTTCAAATTTATGATAATTTTGATAGGACGTGTTGTAAGGGAAATCTTACTAGACTGTATTGTTGTGTTGTTATCATTTCATTGACTTTTATTAGTGACTGATTCCAACACATCTAGTTTGATTTCATTTAGGCCGGTGTTAGGGGCGTGGGGATGTTACAATTTTCCTTTGACTCACATAAACACAAAATGGCCTGAAAGCATCTTCAAATACTTATATATGTAAATTTAATATGTCGTTCTTGCACAATTTCAAACATTTTATAATAAAACTTATATGAATTAGCCTGGTTTGAATAAAAAGCTTTGCAACGCTTTTCATTTTGGGTAATTTTGCAAAATATGAATGATAATTCAGGAAAAACGGGGTATGGAAATAATCACAAGTTATTGATATAGACATCAAAGAAATGATGCATAAATCACGGAAAATTATTTCCATTCCCATTATGTCAAAAATCCAAACACAATCTCAATGACTATCGATTTAGAATTCCGTCGAGGCGAATAAAGAAATCTATTTCATAGTTTTTAGAAAACGTGTTCCTGACAAATTGAGCAATGTTTTATTTTATATTTTGTTCTGTTTGTCTGCTGAGGAGTGATTCTCACCTTATCTCATAATATGATTTTGTTTCTTTGACATTGAATGAATTAAACTTCTCTACAGCAAATAACACTGTTCTTTTTTCTTCATCTCAATAATGAATAATACAAATGCAAATGCAGTTAAGGAGATCGTATTATGTCAGATACTAAATACCATGTAATTAATCCCCCTATCGAAACCAAAGTCATACAAGAAGAGGTTTGATATATATATGTTTTGCAATAGAAAAAACTTTATTTCCTTACTTCTGAACGGAAAAGGGATAAACTAGAATCTTTTTCATAAAAACTACATAAATGCTATGGATCAATAAATGTCATTGACCAATAAGGCATTTAGTCCATTTTATTAACGCGTGATTGTCCTGATTATATTTCATTTAAGCCTTAAATCGTGTGAACTATATAGCTTCTAGTGCTTTAGTATAGTATCAACATCTTATTGCGATACAATTAAAAGTTTTTTAATAATAGGTATTGAACATTATAATACATTCTTGACCATTACGGAATACTTCCTTTGACATGACAATTTATTATAAGGGCATTTAAGTAAACATTATAGTCGGTAAAATATTAATACAAGCAGTGAAATGTATTTCTGTAGTTTACGATTGAATCCTTACAGCTTGTTTTAATCTTGCCTTCCACAAAAGTATCTACTTTTATTTGTCATAATATCACATCCTCGTCCTTGACAGCTTTTAATAAAAATTTACGACAAACGAGTCGGTTTTTAACAAATGTGTATCCACACATGCTAAGTTAAGACGTAATTTCCTGTCGTAGTTAATCTATCAGGAGTTAAAAGACGCATCTACAAGTGGTGTCTTTATATCATTTTTAAGCCTCAATCTAGGATAAAAGTCTCCGTAAAGAAATACTTTATTATCAACACCTCTTAAATGTCACGTACATATTCAATATATATTTTTGTTTCACAAGACATTTAAGGATATATATTAGTAAAATGAGTAGTGTTATTTTCCCCAGTGGCTGTTCGCTTTAAGTTCGTTTTTATTTTTCAAAAACTTTTTATTTTTGGTATCTTGCTATAGTTCCCCCCCTTGTCGAATTAGTTTGAAAACTTAACTAAAAATAAATATATCATTTCTTTTATCATCTACCGGTATCTAATTAACCAGCTTAAAAGTCCACATCTAATATTTTAAGCCAGAAAACAGGTGTAACTCATAAATATATCAACGTAATATTTTTGCGACAAAACAGACTAATCGATTGCCACATCTACATGCAATGCAGAGTGAAAAACACACACGGCTAAATTTCTCATTACAATGCTACCTACTGTTAAATGTATTCAGTGTCTTTCAAGGTAAAAATACCGATATATACATTTCCTTATTATTACTCAATTAAATTAAATAGTAATTATTTAAAAATCTGGAAACAAAGTAATCCCTCGGAAGCATTAATCACAACAAAATTACATAAGAATTGCAGACTCGGTTTGATTGAGTCTGTACATGAGGGATACTAAATACTTGCAACATCCCTCACGCCCACTAGCACCGGCTTGAGCGGTACTTAATTCTCAACACTTAATAGTGTTGGCATTAATGATCCCGAAGGAACAGAATAATATAACAACACTGAAGTGAAGTACGGGGTAACTTTTTACAGCTGCCACACAGCACTTAACACCTGCTGTTGCGAAGTATAAAAATCTGGAAACAAAGTGATACCTCGGAAGCAGTTGTCACAACAAAATTACATAAGAATTGCAGACTCGGTTAGATAGGAAAAAAAAATAATAAAAGAAACAATAACTAACAAAATGTTAAAAAATCTAAATAAATGAAGACAGCAGCTAATAATTTCAGACTCATTATACGACATGCAACATCTCTTATAACCTTTTTTCAACAGAAATCTTAGTCTCCAAATATAAAAGTATTTCTTTATCTGTTCACATGAGGATGATTGATGACAAAAAGTACCATCCAAATTCCGTATCAATAAATGATGTTTCATAGACGGAAACATTTTCCATGAAACCTTAATTACTCCTGTTTCTATGGGGCGTAAATCACATAAATATTCAAAAGAAAACTTTCATATTTTAATATTTTAAGTTGATGTAGAAACTATCAGCATGATCATAAATTAGTTTCATCATATTATTTAAAGAAATGCATGATTAATATGTAAAGATGAATGAAAGGTATCCATTTTTGAAATCCGTGCTTCTGTTCAAAATTCTAATATGTACTCAAACCATGTTTTTGATTTAGTTTTGATGTAGAATCCATATACAAGGAATAGATGGATACGGTTCCTTATATAAAAAGGAATGTTAATGGCAAAATTCTATTGATTTATGGCCGTTCTTGGCACATAAATCATTTTATTTATTTTTACATTATCCTAAATATTTGTAAAGATATCCTGCTAGTATAGACTTCCAACATTAACTTAAATCATACATCAAATTGCTCCTACGTAAATGAAATTAGGAAATGTCTGATAATGACAAAAGATGATGTCAACAAATTGGTATGTGTCATTGTTTATTTATGCTTATAAGTAGAAATTAGTCAACAAAGTATGGAAACCGATTGGAAGAAAAACCATGCATTCATAGAATGATTTATCATTATTAGCTTATAAGTGGGTTATATCGTCACGTCGACGGCCGTACATTTGCTCAGATGTTGTTTTTATAATCATACAACAAACTTTGTTTGTATGTTATTTAACATTTATTTAACAGTTATTTAGCATTTTATATAATGAAATAAAAGATAAGAATTTAAAGCAAATTCATTTGGTTAATGAGCAACGAAGATGAAAAAATCATAAAACAATGTGTAGATTTTATTTTTACTTGTTTTAAACTCAGAAATGATAATGAGAAAACATAAATTATTTTAACTTGGTATATATATATATAAATTTTTTTTTTTTTGAGAGACATGTGTATTGTACAGTTTTGTTACAAAACAGGTATACGCTATCTGTTTGTGTAAATTAAATGTTATTCGAAGAATAAAAACAAAATGTAATTTTCAATTAATATACAATGTATATATATGTAGTTATGATGTTTAATTATAGTTCGCCAAACCCTGTCTTTTGCTGTGTTTGTTTGTTTTGTTTTTGTTTTTTTTCTTTAAGTTTATTGTTGTTACTATAATACAAATCAAGTTTTAGTTTCTTTAACGTCTTTATTTGATCTTTGATCTCATTATTATTATTGTAATTCACATGTCATTTAACATGACCCTTGATTGGAAATAAAAGTTATTCTATTCTATTTTTATTCTTTAACAGTCATCCAAGAGTCAGTATATATATTTGCATATGTCTATAAACATATGTCCAAAATGATAAAGGTCAATATCAATATAAAAAGGCATGCGTCACAAAATGTAACAATCAGAAAAATAGATGGAAAAGTAATGCGTATGCCTGCTTTAAATTGAATATTTTGTATTTAGATGTTTTAAACCCTTATCAGCCTAAATATCTTAAAATGACTTGTCCGTCTTTGACGTAAATGTATTCACCGCTTTTTTGGGAAAATATGACTGAATGGCGAACATTGCATAACATGGTTGCGCTACGGTTGCTCAAGGTAGGTACTAGTCACTTTATTTTGTTCCCATTTGTTTTTATTTTCTTCCCCTTATCAAAACAGTAAAGCCTGGCAAAATACTTTAATCCGCTTTTTAAAGTAAATAATATGCCATTACCTAACAGATTAATTTTATGTTATGTATATTGTATGATCTTTTCTTCACGAATGTTCTTTATTCATTCTCCTTTATATGCTTTTCATTCACACTTCATACTCTTCAAGTTTTACCTTTACTAATGATTCCAATTTAAATGTCATTAATGATTAAATCGTGTATTTTGATAAGGTTTATAACTTCAAGCATGTGTGTCAGAACGTGTGTCGTAAAATAGTTTTATATTCGTATATTTATTTCTATCTGCCATTAAAAGTCCAGGTATTTTGTATCTTTTAAGTGTTTGCTTTTCCATTTAAAAAAGTCATTTAATGTACAACCAATGTTTTAAACGTCGTGCCTTAATTTCCACAGAACATTAAAAGTTACTTCTGTTGAAGTCAAATATATGCTTTTTAAGAATCATATTAATGTTTTCCTACTCAATTGATTGCAACAGAGATCTAATTGATATTTGAAAGGAGTGGTAATATTTGTAATATTACCACCTTGCCATGGGAATTCAAAAGACATTTTAGCGCAATGTGCAGTTGAAAATGTTTTTTTTTTATCAATTGAGAGTAAATGTTTATCTATTGGTATAATATTACATGGTGATTTTTTGCTTACTTGTTGTCTTTGAACAGGTTGTGTATCTACTTTAAATTACCGCAATGGTTTTGTTGGAAAAATATCAATGAATTGAGAGTAAAAAAAATCTTAAGGTATAATATTAGGTGATGATTTCGTCTTTTAAACAGGTTGAGTATTTGGTACTTAACATTTTTATACATAATTTATTGCGGTGATATTCTTTGTCAATTTTATATCCTCAATAGGATTTGGTGAAAACCAAGTTTAATATGTCACGCATGCTCAGTTGTGTGTTTTAAATACTGTTTATAGGACATTACTCCCAACTTTTACGTTTTAGTAAAAGTGCAAGAATATTGCATAACATGTACCTATCATAACGTATTTGAGTACGATTTCTATATTTAAATCTCCGTATTGTGTCAAGATAATAATAGTTTAACTTTCTAACTGCCAGAGTAACAATTGAAGTAAAAACACTACTCCATTCTTTTTTTATATCTAAACTAGTGTCCTAAGTGGGCAGACATAAAAGCAATGTTCAAGTATATTGACAATATATAACCTGACTCTTTCAGTTTTGTAATAAAAGGGTACATGTAGTCACGATTATTTATAAAAGAAAGTAAAGTGCATGTATACATATAAGCTGATATTAAAATTGAGTCAATAATCGGGTTCAAAAGCAACCGGATGGAAAATGTGTAAAGCATCAATTTGCTCATGAGCTATATATGTCTTACCGAGCTTTCTTATTGTAGACATAATAGTGCTTCGTAGTAGTGAGAACGTTATTCGTGCATATTGCCCTGCAGACAAGACTATTAATTCATTTCTGTCATTTTAATACCGCTCGGGTCGGTGCTTGGGTTGGAGGGATGTTGCACTTTTTCATTATACAGACTCAATAACACCGGATCTGAAATTTTCGTGTAATTCTGTTGTGATTATTCTTCCGAGGGATCACACTTTTTCCAGATTTTTTTCCATTTTATATTAAAATTGTGAAAGTTTTGAGTCTTACTGACGTGATGTCGGGCAAGCAATGAACCTTAGCTGTTGATTATACACTCAAAATAGCCCCTTATCATTTCAAGTATCTAGCATATACTTCAACATCCCATATTATCTTGGACCCGTTTACAACATTTTTGTTCTTCAACAGTAAAATTGATCTGTATCATAACGCAATGATCTTATTCTTAACATGCTGAATAGTTTAACTTGCAGACAATATATTATGTGACAACACCTGAAGCAGGTTATCATGATAATCATTTGTATATTCTATGGTATCATTAACTTTATTCACATGATGATTTGAAAAGGAAACAGAACAAACAAACAAAACGGAAATTACAGTGAACATGTTATGATATCAATATTTATTCTAAGAATTTTTGTGACAAAGATCTAAAAATAATTGATTCATGATGGTGTTTACATGTCACGATCACAATTCATAAATATATCAGAGTTAGTATCTGAATTATATTAATAATGCCTTTATTATGTTCTCTCTCTCACTTATGTTTCCTGGATCATAATAACAGGGTAATACCAGTTAAGTACATTAATACTACCGATAAAAGCGCATTGTTCACCTCGTGCATATATTGAATCATACAACATATACAATTAACAAAACACCAAAACAATTCAGTATTACACTCATTTGTATCGCGTTCGCTCTTCTCCAGTGAAATTGATTTGTCTTATTGTAACATGCTGAACATTTTTACTTGAGGAAATGATTTCTATAAGAAAAGTGGAAGCAGGAAATCATGTTAGCTATTTTGTACATTATATTTTTTCATTGATACATGTTATCGTAACGACATGGCATGGACAGACAAAAAAGGTGCAAAGAGAAAATAATGAGTTTCAAAATTCTGTTCTAAAAAACATTTAAAGACCCTCTTTTCCAAAACAAAAAAATCATCTATATGAGGTGCGACGGTCTTGTTCTTAGATACAAGGTATTTGCCAACTTCATTAAAATAGTTGTGTTCTAAGAGGAAACACGTCTTTTAACTACATGTACAATGAATACGTGTATGTATACACAATGTTTCATCGATGACCTTTGCATGAGATAAAAGTATAGTTTAAATGTTTATAAGCTGCTGATAACAAACTTAACTTAAATAATAAAAAGACTGCACACGATATCATATTGCACAAAGATTTTCTATAACAATATTCCTATCAACTCTGCTACCAATAATGATCTACACATTTTTACCGTCTGATGTACTTACTGAAAAATATAAAAAAATATTCCAACATTAAATATAATAACTAGGCATAGGAGAATAACACATAGCAAATATGAATATATCACGTAATTATGTTTTCCAATGGCGAGGTTCGTTTGATTTATGAGCCCGTTAGACAATATTTCTTTTATAAAATATATCATTATTTTGTGAACTGCATAGCAAATAGGACAAAAATTACATCATCTACCATTATAATAGTGCGTTAGATGTGAATAATGTTGAAACGAAGCATGTGTTTTGAAAATGCAAATTGTTGTTTTGTTATCAGCTTTTCGAATGTTATGATTAGAAACTTAGAAATATTCTATTGCATATTATTATTTTAAACATCCATTTATAGAATTTGTTTTTAAGCAGAATAGGAAAAAACATATCCATAAAGATTATATCGCATCTTTAATTAAAAATCCATTACCAAACAACAATTATAATTGATTACATCGTGATACATGGTTAAATAAATTAACGGAATAATTGATATCGTCTTTGAACTTATATGTTAAAATGTCACAAATAGTTATATCTTGTCTATGTTGTCTTTGAAACAGGATTAATATCTATTATTTCTACTAACATGACATATTGTAGATATTGCCCGTCCTTATCGGCATTTATAATCATAATAGGATTTATTGACATACAAGTAACTGTTTGATATGCATTCTTTGATACCAATTCAGCAAACATTTATCATTGAAATATTAATTACTTCCGTGATATTATCTTGTAGCTAACGGTAATACAGAAATATTATCTTGTCATTACATGTTTACCAGCATCATACAGTCTGCATTCAAAAATAACTTCCTACGCTTGTATACACTCATTTACTTTATTTCTTGACATGTTAAATATTGCGATTTTTGCGACGAACGCAACCTTAAGCGCGCATTGAGCTATGCAATGACTACAAATGGAATTTTAGAACAATCGAGAATGTATAGTACAAAACAAATAGTAATTATAGATTTAAGTGTCAAGTCACTTGTTCTAAAAAGACTGGAACCTGAAGAACTGTTTAGTTCAGCTATTCGGAGAATAGTGGGGCTATTCTACTTCTTTTGGTGTCTGTGTCCACGTTGGCATAACACTTTTTTAACATGGGTGCAACGTCTTGATTTCATCATCATTTAAGGTATTCACTCGAAACTAAATACATGTCTTTGGGATCATAACTTGTTGTCACTAGCCAAAAAAAAAAAAAAAATCAAAACCCCGAACTGTTGCTAAATAATGGCCCTTTATGAACATGCTGAAGTTATTATTACAATCTTAATACTTGTCTGGGTGACCATAAGAAGAGATCGCTACCCAAGGGCCATTAGTGTGACACAGATTTTGTCTGATTGTTAGCCCGTTGTTAACTCGGAAAATTCTTGATTAAAACTTACCATGTTACAATTTTCAGAAAAAGTTAAGGCATTTATTGGAACCCTAATACATGTATGCGGGATTTTAATTGGTCACTCTCTGGACCCCCTGCATCTAATATTTTTTGGTTAAATTTTTTTCAAGCAACATCATTTCTTGAGAACGACATATAGGTAATTGTGTTATTCATTTCGAAAGAAAACTAAAAATATCCACATGAAACCTTATAAGTATATTGAAATATCAAGTTGAGTCACTATTTAAGGTCCGTACAACTATGGTATAGAATTATACTGAATCATAATCCTTTGTGAATTTAGAAAATTCCAAGTGCAACATGAACTTTTAAAAATCATGTCTTTATTAAATATTTAGAGGTCATTTTACAAAACCTTGAGCTCTGACATGCAAGTTGACTGACGTTTGACCCTTTTGTGACAGCATTCACGCATTTCCTGTTTCGTGTCCGTCGCTTCCAGTGCGTTCAGCACTTTGATTCAAATTCTGTTTTATATACACTCATACTGGTAGTACATGTATTCTAGACAACCTTATACAAGACAAACATTGGATACGCATATGTTTTCACGTTTGCTGTTGCAATAAAATAATTGATAAAAAAGTTAACTTATGCAAGAATCCCTTCGAATTACTTTAATATGCCTTCAGTTTACTGACTGAATTTCACATAAACTTCATTTTGCTGTATTTCCAATATTCATCGTTCACTTTGAATACATTAAAGCTGATGTTAGCTTATAAAAAATCAGTTCAATTTGCGTATTCGGTTATCTTGAGTCCAATGACCATCAGAGCATAAATCTGTTGTTCTTAATTTAATTTTATTAACTGAACATGTTGTTATTGCCTTTCGTTAACTGACTCGACAAAGAATTGCAAATTAAAGAACGCCACAAAATTTGATTTTAAACATTTGTGAACTTGAAAATAATTTGTCTAAACCGTCAACAGATAATGTAAAGAAATGAATGATATAGAAGAATTTATATAATTGTAAACTACTGACAATTTCAATTAGTTCGGTACTCTTTTTGTATAAGCAACCTGACTCTTTTAATTGGGTCAAATTATTGTACAATTGATGACAATTCTTAATGAAAGAATATATAACATATGTCTTTTTAATACACTGATATCACTATTGAGTAAAAATCTTTTAAAAGGTAAATAAGTTAAGTGTTTATGTACAAGATGTGTTTGATCTTTCTTATAATAAACTTAAAAGTGCTTAACTCTCAATTCTTTCTATTGAACATTGAGCAAAGAAAATCTTATAGGCGTGTCGTTGCGCGAGTAATGAGTTGTAACCGTTGATTGTGACACAATTAAGCTTATTTTCATTTCAACATGCTTTAAATATACATCCACCATTTGAATAACCTTATACTTATTTTATCGCGTTTACTCTTGTCCAGTAAAACTTAGTTGTCTTATATTAACGTGCTAGAAAAATTCATTACCAGATTTTTTTGAGGGGGGGGGGGGGCAACAGCCACGGAAGCAGATAAACATGATAACTATTTTATACATTCTATATTAATATTGTAATATTGAAATATGTTCCCATATTGGTTTGGAATAGAAACACTCTTTGGAATGGAAACTCTGTTTCTCTGCTTCACTGTAGTCTCACGTCCGTTTCTGTTTTGCATCACTGTAGTCTCACTTCCATTATTGCTCTGCTTCTCTGTGGTATCACGCCAATTTCTGTTCAGCTTCAATGTAGTCTCACTTCCGTTTCTGTTCTGCTACTCTGTAGTCTCACGTCCGTTTCTGTTCTGCTACTCTGTAGTTTCACTTCGTTTCTGTTTTGCTTCTCTGTAGGCTCACTTCCGTTTCTGTTCTGCTACTCTGTAGTCGCACGTCCGTTTCTTTTCTGCTCCTATGTAGTCTCACTTCCGTTTCTGTTCTGCTACTCTGTAGTCTCACTTCCGTTTCTGTTCTGCTACTTTGAGTCTCACTTCCGTTTCTGTTCTGCTACTCTGTAGTCTCACTTCCGTTTCTGTTCTACTACTCTGTAGTATCACTTCCGTTTCTGTTCTGCTTCTATGGTGTCTCACTTCCGTTTCTGTTCTGCTTCTTTGATCTCACTTCCGTTTCTGTTCTGCTACTCTGTAGTCTCACTTCCGTTTCTGTTCTGCTTCTATGTAGTCTTACTTCCGTTTCTGTTCTGCTGCCATGTAGTCTCACTTCCGTTTCTCTTCTACTGGAATGTACTCACACATTCGTTTTTGTACTGCTGAAGTTTAGTTTCTTTTCTGTTTCTGTTCTGCTGCAATGTAGTCTCATTTCCATTTCTGTTCTCCTACAATGAAGTCTAACCTCCGTTTCTGTTTTGCTTCACTGTAGTCTCACTTCCGTTTCTGCTCTGCTTCTCTGTAGTCTTACGTCTGTTTCTGTCCTACCGCAACTGAATTTAAAACGGAAAATTTAGAACAAGTAAACGAGAAATAGAATCTCATTCATAATATTGCATATTGTGCGATTCATAAATGCGTCTCACTTACTATTAATCATCATTAAGGAGTGTCTGAAATGGAGACATAAAATTATGACTGGTCTTTAACTCATGCTAGATATGTATTATTATATTTATGCTTTCAGCACGTTTCTACCATATTTATGTCCATACAATTTGTTTTTATTACCTATTAAACTCATAACATAATATTTGTTATTGAGAAGAAAATATGATTGAAATAAAATTAATATCACATAGCATACTGTACTCGTATATTGTACATTTCAATACATTATAAGTCTGTCTTACTTTTATTGCAGTTTTGATATCACGAAGCACATTGTCAAATCCCCTTACAAACATTCGTTATGTAGTCATTATTTTCTCAACGTGAATTTTCATCAGATAAATATACAAAAATTTAGTCTGCTTCATTCAAAAATAAAATGATTGATTGTGGGCAACCTCGGCGTACTTGATCATCACCTGTCTGAAATCAAAAGAAAAAAAATATTGACATTATACAGTGTTTTACTTACTTTGAATATTAACTTATATTTTATGAATGCAATGAAAATATAAGCTGTAACAAAGTTTCTTTTTCGCTTTGATTATGCTACTAGCCTACTGGTTTTAACCTATCTAGCAGGCCTTTATCGCACAAGCTCAATAAAAAACTGGTCTATGTCTTGTTATTAATTACATACGCATCCCATTGCAAAAGTATCAAACAAACTTACATTAACATTTGGATCTACATCACGAAATAATATTTGTTTCAAATTTGATATAAGTTTATTAACATATTAATATATATATTTTAAAACGAAAACATGTGTTGCACGTCACCCGATTCCATCCGATATGCATGTGAACATATAACTAACTTGCAATGCAATGGGTGTTGTTCCTTAATTTCTATATTCTTATCAGGACGCATATAACAGAAGAAAGTTGTACATGTTTAATTATAAATTCACGCGTCTTGAATAACTATTTGACATTCTCGTTATTGGTATTTAATCATAATTTTATTTTTTTGTAATTTCAATATCTGTGCCTAAGAAATAAGAGAAATGTTCTGTTCTGTTTTAGGCATATGTCTGAATTTTTTCTGTTTAGTGTGACCCACATCGCTATAATGGTATGAAACAAATCATTGTAGTTGTTCCTTTCATACTAGAACATAAATGACAGCAACCAATATAAAATTTCTTCGTTTAAACAAAGTGCATAAGAAATAAATTATTTCCCTATTTGTAACTTGTCTTTAAGCCATCTTTAATGGATGTGGTACCAGAAGGATTAAACATAACTTATAGGTCACATAAATCATATATTTCTTGTCCTATTAAATGATTTAACACATCTACTCAGACGTTAGTTTACTTAATTGACAACACAGTTAACACATTTACTTTAACCTGTTCAAATTTGCTGATGTCTCTAATGTTTATCACTAAGGAAAATGTTTATAGCAATTACAAAATTGCTTATACCTAAAGAATCATTTTGATGTCCTTACTGAATAAAGATGTGGTAAAAAATATTCAAACAATAGATATATTATATAAATTCATATTGTACATACGTTACAAAAAAACACAGATGTTATTCCAGTGGTGTTATTCATTTGATTTATAAGCCCATTTGACACATATATCAGATATGAGATAAATCATTACTTTGTTATGAAAAACTACATGGACATAGGATTATAAAGAAATTATATAACGCAAAAATGCTGCAACATATGATATCTTTTGTTGAAAAGGATGCATGAGCGTATATGTAACCAGTTTTGTTCTTGTAAGATGAGTCTTACGGAAGTTAGAATTAGAAATGTTCTTTACAATATTACTATGTAAATAATCTATTGACCTATTTGTTAAACAGGTTAAGGAAGTAAAATATATAAAAAGAGATAACTCCCATTGCTCTTAGCTCATTTAAGAGTGCAAACTAGTACTTTAAAAATTTTCACGATAACTTGATGTTTTAGATTGAATCTACATTTATATGGCCTATGTGGTTGTTAAACTATTGGGAAAAGTACATGTAATTATGTCTGTCGTCGAAGACATTCACCTATGAACTAAATTAACGGACATTGTCTTAAGTTGATTAAAGTATATCGATTACATTTCAAAGATAACCTACTTTAGTGAACACTGTGATATATTGAGTTTACGTAAGATTCCGTCGAATTATACCCATACTCAATTATAATAATAATAATAATAATAATAATAATAATAATAATAATAATAATATAAAAATTCAAACAACAACAACAACAACAACAACAACAACAACAGCACAACAACCTCAAGTCCCCCCCAAAAAAAAACCAGAAAAAAGAGACAAAAAAACCCAACAAAAAAAACCAACAACAACAAACACGATCACACACAAAAAGCAGCCCGTACATATACATACACATACAAAATGTCGCCCCGTATATTTAATAAAATATGTTACATTTTAAATCCTTAAAGATCGTTCAGCAGAACATTTTTGTTGTGTGTACATGTTTGCAGTAATTTAAGTTTTCTCCATTTGACCTTTCAATTTCTGGTCGTTCCTGTATCCCTTTTTGAATTCTGTATAATCACCCTTAGGAGCCTACATTTTAAATGTGTCTTTTGACGTCTAATTTGCTTACCAGTACCGTCCATGAACAGGCTCAATCAAACCGAGCCTGCAACTTGATGCATTTGTCGTTTTTGACGTTCTCTAGGAATTCTGTTTTCGCTATTTTATCTGCTAAGAGTACAAATTACCCTAAAATATGATTTCATTTTCTAACTTGCTACTTTTTCTTTAGAAGTAACTGATTGACCGCATTCTCTCTCTTAAGGTACTCTACTTCATTTAATACATTTCAACATTAGTCTTTTAAACAATAATATATGAAAAACAAGATTAACAAAGGGGGGGGGGGGCAATGAACGCAGCCCCAACACAGGACCAGCCAAAGGAAGCCAACATTATATGTGCAAATAAAATTGGAAGATTTCTACATGTATTTAAATATTTTTGTTTTAACTTAGTTTGAATATGACCTTAGTTACATACCATTTAGTTTAAACAAGTGTTTTTGCATAATTCTATGTACATCGTTATTTAGTTCAGCCCATTGATTTCTCGTTTACGGAACACGCACTTTTTTATGATGGGACCATACGCCTCAATAGCCTCTTTTCATGTAATGGAACTTACGTTTCACATTTTAAGTTCCGTGATAACGGCCGTATGAACACCTCTGTTGATGTTTTAAATTTCCAAATTTTATTATTCCATGTTAAATGTTGAATACTGCTTAACCCGATGCTAGGTGTGTGGGCGGTAGTTTGCAACCACCACTATCGTCCTTGGACATGCTCAATCAAACCCTAGCCTGTAACATTTTTTATTTATTTCGTTTTGCGCGTTTTTTCAGGATTCTTTTTTTTTATTTCTTTTGCTCCAGACATTTGTCAATATAGTATAATGAAGGAAGTAAATAGCAGCGCAATCATTCAATTGAACGTAACCATCTATTGAACTTGATCAACTTTGAGATTCTTGTACGGCTTTTCTTATTAATGGGTCAAAGACAGAAAAGGCCGGGTTGCATATGTATACCATATATCATGATGATGTGATGTTTACTAAAACAAAATTACCACTGACCATTAATTTAAAATTAATTTAAAATTTAACTAAGTCGGTAAATAGGAAGTGAATGAGCAACAGACCTGAAAAAATCCCAATGTAAGGAACTACGTGTCAATGCTGTATGCCAAATATCAAGAGGCTGTGACAAGTAGTTGCTGAGAAAATTGTTATGAAAATTTTCTATTGGATCCCACAGTACGGGACCACGTGTCAATGATGCATGCCAAATATCAAGAGGCTGTGATAAGTAGTTGCTGAGAAAACTGTTACGAAAAGTTTTTCTCCGCCCAGTGCAACCCGGCCAAAAATTATGCTCATTTTCAAAAAGCTTCACAATTACGTTGCTATTGTTAATTACGTGTATATAAATTACTCGGTTTTTAAAACTGGTTAATTGTTTGAAATAAATAAATAAATCAAGGAATGCCGGAAGAGGATTTCCAAGAATCGTTTTACAAACAGCTTCGTAGATGCTATCGATTATTTGAAGTCTTTGACCAATAAACCATTACTTTCATTTTACTGTCATTTGCACTAATTGTTTGATCAGATCTTCTATAGAATTAAGTCTCTAAGTAGACAATTCATAAAAAACTGTGTCTGCAACAGATATTTATCGTTATAGGAAATGTCGTGTTGTGAAAAAGTATTTCAACAATTAAACAAGTTCATTTCAAAGAGACTCCATTGAGGTTTTTTTTTGAACTGACGGGACAGGAAATAATTTCGTGAAATTAATGTTCCATTAGATGTCAGTCTAGACCAATAACTTGTGTGCAACATATCAAATTATTTGCTCTCTTTTGTTTTTCCAGAAAACTATTCTAAATGTGACCCAAAACTAAAAAACGTTACAACGCCTTTCTTTCAGATCCGGCTAAGAATAGCACAAACGTACAATTTTCAATTTGTTTCTGAGTATATTTTTAAATTATCTTTTCATATCTTTCTGTTTTAACTTTTACAGATGATCTTTGTGGAAAATTCAAATTTTATTTTTAAAGGGTTTTGGACCTCAGTAAATACTATTAGTTTTAAGAAATTAGACAGTTAAATAATAAAAAGCATACATTAAATTTTGTGGAATAAAAGTTTGTTGAATGATTTTTCATAATGTATTTCTTACTAGTGATAACAAAGATAATCACATAACCATATGTAATTCTGATATGTAGGTAGATCGCATTATAAAGGGTCGCAGTGTACAGCATTGATAAAAATTCATTTTTCATAGTTTTAAGTTATTATCTTTTTTTTTCATTTTAAACATTTGTATGTGACATAACTCAAAAGTATTTGAGGTATCAACTTGGAAATTCATATGTGGATATAAAGGCGTGTAGTGCACACGAATGATAACTCTTCCCTTCTCATTGCCGAGTCTTTACTCTTTGTTGCATTTCATGCTAAATGATTATTTTTTGTCCATAGGAGAGCTTGATAAGTATTTAAGATATAAACTTCATAAGTGAATGTATTGTTTTAGGAGGATTGCAATGGAGTAAGGATGATATCTCTATCCATCATAAAATTTGAGGTATTGCTCTTTGTTACTTTGCGCTCTTTACCTTGGTTCGAAGCATAATTAGAAAAGAATATAGAATGTCAATTTGAAATTTCAGAGCTAGACAGATCAGAGAGCGCACAAAAGTTGTAACACTGTTTATCATATTTTGCATAGTTAATGCTCTTTGTTTTTTATTCTAATACATTGGCCGGAGTTAACTTATATGTATTTAAAAAATATGTATTTAAGATATCAACTTTTTAAGGTTTTTCAGAATTTTATGGTAGATAGATCTTATCAAGGTGTGCAGTGAACAAGATTGATAACTATCTTTTCATAATTATTGAGTTATTACCATTTGTTGTTATTCACTTTTCTGTTCAGAACATGGCGCAAAAGTGTTTGGAATATCAACTTTATAGAAAACAGATATGATTTAGGAAGAGTGCACTGGGTTTATGGTGTTATAACTCTCCGCATTATTCCATGAAAGTATTAACTTTTTTTCTTGAATATTTTTGTCCAAACCATAACCTAATAAACTTGAAGTCTATTACACGTGATTCGAAACTTAATTTAGAAAACAAATTACAGTAATAATGAATGCTGAGGAGAAGAACATTAACTTTCCACATTTTAATTTAGAGTTAAAACGAAGATATTGAATATAATTTCTTAATCTGTGGAGTTGGAAATAGTTTGCTTTTCGTAATGCGTAATTATGCCAAGTTTTATCAATCACAGAATAACCGACCGTCTCGCCTTGACAATTTATGAAATCTTTTATAGTAAGATATTAATATCTAGAGTGAAATTATGTTTTTTTGTCATAATTGCGTGTATTCATGATGGCTTTTAAAACAGGTTACATTTCTACTTATACACTCATTATATTACAGATATTTTCATTCCTTGGCATTTTTATAGTCTTAATAGGATTTGATGTTTAAGAAATGTGGTTTAATATATTCATGCATGCTTAGCATAAAAGTCTGTCATTGATTATTCCCTGAAGTTATAGGACGTAACTCCCATTGACTATCTCAAAATCTAGTGGCTTACTCAGTGTACTTGTTCTTTCCTACATCAATTATTTCTTTAAGGACTGTTAACGTGATATTTCACATTACATTAATAAATTTTTTTTAATGAAATATTATTGTAAAGAAAGATTGCATCTCATTGTTGTCATATTTGTAGGATCGTCTTTTACTGAAAATTAAATACTGCTTATGAACAGACTTAGTAATACAGTGTCAGAGCAATAATATGTATGTTTGTTATTACAAATGCTTTCTAGGCGCCAGGGCTAAAATAGAAACCTCTAAAACAACATTTCTTCCTTAACTACTGAGTAGAATTTGATGAAACTTTAAAAGGATTATTATTTGGCTAGCCTTTACTACATAAATAGTCTATTGGAAACAGTGGCCTAGAAATAAACTTTAAATGGCATCTTCTCGATATTCGCTTGATAAATTTGAAGAAATTATAGAAATTATACAGACATGCACATTACCTAAACTCTCAAAGAATTGCTTAATTCCGTCCGGTGTGTTAAGCAATGTTTAGTTCCTTTTAAGACATTTTCAAGAGAAAATTGCTAAAAAATCATGAAAGAATTTAGATATTTTATTTTATTTCAATTAATGACTTGCTAGTTCTATTTCATTTTCAGTCATTTTGCAAAGGTTAAAATAATTATATCTTAAAGATATAAAACTATGCAACAATAAATAAAAATATACAATTTTCTTCGAAAAACTGCATGAATGGACTGCATAACTATGGGAAATAAAATGTCACGTACAATTCCAGCAAAACTTGCACAATGACAGAAAAACAAGAGAAAAAAGAGCAAGACGATTGGGGAAAGGGCCTTCTTGTTTGACAATGTAACTTATCAATATAGTGTCCACACATTGTCTAAGCAATACCTACATAATTATGTTTATATATTTATATACTGTTTATGGAATGTGTTGACATTAACAAATTGATTTTAGATTACAGTATTTTATTTTTTCCTTGTATACAAAGTAATGTACTAGTATATAATGTATATTATGTTTATTTTTGTGTCCTTATATAAATTGATTTCGTGTATTTTAAAATGATAACAGAAAACAATTGTCTCTATCTGGTTTGTCGCGATAGAGTAACTCGCAAATTCTGGGCGACTTAAACACTGACATTTTTTAAATATGAACAATTATCGAAGAAACTAAATTTCTTTTTATTTAAGTCGTATAAAAATTAAAAATAAAGTTCTTAAACTCCGTACATTTTTGGTCATATCTATTTAATTGTACTTCTAAATTCGGAAATTGCAAAACGCGGGAAAGGTTTCAATTTTATGATAGTTTTAATAGGACGTGTTGTAAGAGAAATCTTACCAGATTGTAATGTTGTGTTGTTATTATTTCATTGACTTTTATTAGTAACTGATTCCGACACATCTAGTTTGATTTCCATTAAGGCCGGTGCTAGGAGGCGTGGGGATGTTACAATTTTCCTTTGACTCACATAAACACAAAATGGCCTGACAGCATCTTCAAATACTTTCATATGTAAATTTAATTTGTTGTACTTGCAAAATTTCAAATATTTTATAATATAACTTCTATGAATTAGCCTGGTTTGAATAAAAAGCTTTGCAACGCTTTTCATTTAGGGTACTTTTGCAAAATATTCTTTTTCGACTTTTCATTTTTTTTTAAAAGGCATATAAGCAAGAGATTGTATTTTTGTGTGGTTTTTTTTGTTGTTGTTGTTTTTTTTTATATAGTTTTTTTTTCTATTATTAATAGAACACATTCAAAAGGTTATTTTTTCTCACTTATGTTGTTTTCTCAATACAACTTTCGAATTTTGCGGTACAATATTTAAATCCACGGAGCAAAAAGAAAAAAGTTAAATACTAAACTAATATACATGGAAATTGTATGTATACTTCTAAAGTATAAGAAACAACCTTAATAATTTTAGTAATAAAATACACTATGGATAATTATAAAATAGATAACAAGTTAACATGAGTTTTACATTTAAATGTATCCAATTAAAAATATTTTTGTTTTATTTGTGGAAGCATTATTTACTGAAGTTTATTATATTGAAGTAATAAAAAGCATACTATATAAAGTTAAAAAATAAAGAGTAAGCAAAAGAGCACATATATTGATTGCTTAATAAAATTGCATTTATAATTCTGTCACTTTTTTAAAGTCTACTTTGTATATTTTTTTGAGGTTAGCAATTTATGGATCACATTACATGTAAATGAAAAACAACCAACAGCTTGTTTTCGTATTTGTTTTTTTCAATTTAATAGGTGAGCTGGTTTTGTTTTTTGTGTATTATGGTTTTATACTTTTAAGTATGAGGTTGGTTTGGTCTTCATGGAAACTACAATAATTACTTTAAATGTTAGAGGGTTAGGAAATAGTCAAAAACGAAAACAATTATTTAATTGGCTGGATTCACAACCATATTCTATTTATATGTTACAAGAAACCCACTTAACAAATCAATATGAACCTTTGAAAAATGAATGGAAAGGCACAACTTTTTTCAGTGGAAATAAATCTAACAAAGCAGGCGTTGCATTTTTAATTAAAAACGATTGTAATATTAAAATTTTAAATAAAAAAGAATTGATTATAGGAAAATTAATAATGATTGAAGTAAAAATAAATGACAAGGATTTCACAATGATTAATATTTATGGACCAAATGATGATAACATATATACTTTTGATATACTTGAAAAGTTTATTCTTGAAAATGACGACAAGAACATTTTAATCGGTGGCGATTTCAATACAGTAATTAATACATCTTTGGATAAAAAGAATGGAAATCTTCATACAAGTAGAAAATGTAGAGATAAGATAAAAAACATAATTGAAACATGTAATCTAATTGACATTTGGCGTTTTAAACACCCCGAAAAGAGACAATTTACATGGCACTCTAATGGAAAACCAGTCATATACTGTAGACTTGATTACTTTCTTATATCCGATTCGCTTAGAAACATCATTTCAAAAAGTAATATTTCACATGGCTTTAAAACAGATCATTCTCTAGTTACTTTGACATTTAATGATAATGCAATGCACAAAGGACCTGGATACTTTAAAATGAACAGTACTTTATTATTAGATGAAGTTTATCAAAGTCAAATTAAGGAAATTATTCAAACAACAGCAGAAATAAATAAAACATCAAATCCAAATACCTTGTGGGAAATAATAAAAGGTGCAATAAGAAATGAAACAATACGTTATGCAAGTTTTAAGAAAAAGAAAGAAAAAGAACAAGAGTTAAATTTGATCGATGAAATAAAACAATTAGAAGAAAAAATACTAACAATTGATTCCTATAAAGAAAGTGAAGATGAAAATAAGTTAAAAAATGAAATTTTATTAAAAAAACAAAAACTTGATGAAATTTATGAATATCGTGTAAACGGCTCAATTTTAAGAGCAAGAGCTATTCATGTAGAACATAACGAAAAAAATAGTAAATATTTTGCAAACTTAGAAAAAAGACAAGCCGAGAAAAAAGTTATACATAAATTAAAGGTAGAAAATAAAGAAATAACAGAAATAAAAGAAATATTAAAAGAAGAAAAATCCTTTTATGAATGTTTGTATAGATATAGAACTTCTCAAAACTCAAATATTAATTTTTTTGATACAGATATAAAATTATTAAATGAAGAAGAAAAGATCACATGTGAAGGGAAAATTAATGAATATGAATGTAAAATAGCTTTATCAGAAATGAAAAATAATAAAAGTCCAGGATCTGATGGTTTAACAGTTGAATTCTATAAATTATTTTGGAATAGCATAAAAGACTATTATCTAGCTTCCATTAATTACTCTTTTGATACTTCAAAATTAACAACACTTCAAAGACAAGGAATAATATCCCTTATTCCAAACCGGATAAAGATCTTACAGATATTTCAAATTGGAGACCAATAAGCTTGCTCAATGTTGATTATAAACTTGCAACAAAAACAATTTCAAATAGAATAAAAAAAGTTCTGCCGTCTATAATAAGTTTTAATCAAACTGGTTTTATGAAAAATAGATATATTGGTGAAAATGTAAGGCTGATTTTTGAAATTATTGAACATCTGCAGAAAGAAAATAAACCGGGTTTATTATTCTTTGCTGATTATGAAAAAGCATTCGACAGTCTAAGCCATCAATTTATATTTGATACACTGAATAAATTTAATTTTGGCAAAGATCTTATAAAAATGGGTTAAAATCTTTTATACTGATATATCAAGTATAGTTATCAATAATGGACATTTTTCAGAGTCTTTTGATATAGAAAGGGGAGTACGTCAGGGATGTCCATTATCATCTTCATTATTTATTTTATGTATAGAAATATTATCAAATTTCATAGAAAAAGATAGTGAAATTAAAGGAATAGAAATCGCGAACAAAACAATAAAGCAATCCTTTTTTGCAGATGATGCAACATTTGTTAATGATGGATCAGTGAAGTCTTTTGAAAAACTTGTATATGTAATAACGGAATTTAGCAAAATCTCTGGTTTAAAACTTAATACAAAAAATCCACAGTTCTACGAGTGGGATCGCTCACAAAAAGTGATATAGAACATTGTAAATATAAAAAATTCAATTGGACATCTGATTCAGCAAAAACTCTAGGCATTCTTTTCTCGTCTAATTACAAAATAAATACAGATATAAATTTAGAACCAAAACTAAGAAACTTTTTTATTTGCTTAAAACAATGGCAACACAGAAAACTGACACTTATGGGTAAAGTGATGGTAATAAAAACATTTGCCTTACCTAAACTGTTGTATCCATTTTCAGTTTTAGAAAACCCATCAAGTAATAAGATAAAAGAAATAATTAAAGCAATGTTTTTGTTTCTTTGGGATGGCAAGCCAGAAAAAATCAAACGTAAAACATTAAAACTTAATGTTAAAAATGGTGGTTTAAAAATGATCGATATTAATAATTTTTTAAATGCAGTAAAGGCAAATTGGGTCAAACGATATATAAATGAGGACAATAAAGGATTATGGAAACTTTTTATAAATCAAAAGATAAAACAGTATGGAAATGACCTTATATTTGACTGTAATCTTTCGAAATCAGATATCAATAAGCTTTTTCCTCATAATTCATTTGTAAACAATGTGCTTTCGTCATGGTTTCATATTCAACAAGAACACAATAATAAAAAAGATAACCTTAAACATATAATATGGAATAATTCGAATATTAAAATTGATAATAAATTGGTGTACTATAAAACATGGCATCAAAAAGGTATTCTATATTTAGAACATCTATATGATTATAGGAAAAATGAACTCTACAAATTTGAAGACCTTAAAAATATCTATGGTATGGAAAAATGCTGAGTTTTTAAAATATTACACGCTTGTGAATAATATACCAAAAGGATATCTTAATAGTCTGAAATCTACAAGAAATTATAACGAAGTACAAGATACACTCCTAAATAAAGTTAAAAAATCAAAATCTACAAATAAGCTTTTATATAATATTCAACTTGAAAATGATGAAAGGTTCAAAAATACAAATGAAGAGAAATGGGAAAAAGAAATAGAAACTGAGTTGGATTGGCAAAAAAATATATATGGTTCCATTTAAAAGTACTACAGACGTGTCATTGAGAAATTTTCAATACAAATTTATTCATAGACTTATTCCAACTAATACAATGTTATTTAAGTATAGCCTTTGTAATTCAAATCTATGTGATTTTTGTGGTAGCAATTTAGAAACGCTTTACCATCTTTTTTGGGAATGTACTATTGTACAAAATTTATGGTCAAAATTACATTCTTTTCTTTTATCAATCAATATTGTTTTCTCATATAATTTAGAAACAGTGTTTTTTGGAGAACTGAAAAACAATATTAATAGTATTTTAGTAAATTATATCATCATACTTATGAAATATTTTATCCTTAAAATGAAATACCAAAAGCATGAACCAACTTTTGATATTTTCAAAAACTTTTTGCTATTGAGAATACAAATTGAAGAGGAAATTGCTTTTTTAAATGATAACGTTGAATCACACAAACAAAAATGGGGTAACTTGTTTAACGCTCTAACCTACAAACCAACAGTAAGTTAAAAATAATTTCAAAACCATAAAACGTAAGAAAATTAATTGAAATTAGCTCGCTTGTTCCTTTTTTTTTTTTGGTCTCTTTTTTGCGATTGTATGTATGTTTTGTATGTATGTAGGAAAAAAGTATCCTTTTGAATGTATGTGTGTATGTTTGTGTATGTATATTTTCTCTGACATTTTTCTTTGTTGTTTTTTTTTTTCTCTCTCTTTCCTTATTTTTACACCAAATAATGTTAAATATTTTTGAATATACTTCAAAAATCCTTCTTTTTTTCATTCTCCCTTTCTCCAAATAATGTTAAAATATCTTTGAATATACATGTACTTTAAATTTTCAGTCTCTTTATCTGAAATACTCTTTCTTTTATTCGAAATGAATAAATATATAGTAGAAATATGGAGTAAATGGATGTTTTTTTTCATACTTATGTAGTTTTTTGTTATTGAAATTATAGGTATGAGTCTGTGAATTGTATGTTAATATGTATGTTTGTATTGTTATACTTCAAATATCAAATAAATGAAAAAAAAAAAAAAACTTTTGCAAAATATGAATGATTCAGGAAAAACGGGGTATGGGAATAATCACATAGTATTGGTTCATATATGGTTATATTTCCAGTCCCATTATGTCAAAAATCCAAACAAAATCTCAATGACTATCAATTGAGAATTCCGTCGAGGCGAAAAAAGAAATCAATTTCACTGTTTTTAAAATAATTGTTCTTTACAAATTGAGCAATGTTTTATTTTATATTTTGTCCTGTTTGTCTGAGGAATAATTCTCACCTTATCTCATCTAATGATTTTGCTTTTTCGACATCATCAAACACTTTTCTTTTTTGTGGAATTAAACTTCTCAGTATTTCTATTACTGTCATCCTTGTACAACAAATAACACTGTTCTTTTTTCTTCATCTTTATACATTATGTTATAGTGAATAATAAAAATGCAAATGCAGTTAAGGAGGCCGAATTATGTCAGATACTAAATACAATGTAATTAATCAACCTATCGAAACCAAGGTCATACAAGAAGAAGTTTGATTAATATATATTTTGTAATAGAAAAAGCTTTATTTCCTTACTTCTGAACGGAAAAGGGATAAACTAGAATCTTATCATAAAAACTACATAAATGCTATGGATCAATAAATGTCATTGACCAATAAGGCATTTCGTCCATTTTTATTAACGTGTGATTGTCCTGATTATATTTCATTTAAGACTTGAATCGTGTGAACTTTATAGATCTATGTGCTTCAGTATTAACATCTTAAGCTTATTGTTATCTTAAGTGTTTTTAATAATAGGTTTTGAGCATATTAATAAAATGTATACTTAATCTGTGAAAGTGGATATTGTTTGTTTGTATCTACTTTTATTTGTCATGATATCAGACCATCGCCCTTTACAGTTTTTAATAGGAATTTACGACAAACGAGTCGGTATTTAACAAATGTTTATCCACGCATGCTAAGTTAAGACGTAATTTCCTGTCGTAGATTATTTATCAGGAGTTGAAAGACGTATCTTCAAGTGGTGACTTAATATCATTTTTAAGCCTCAATCTAGGATAAAAGTCTGCGTAAAGAAATACTGTATTACAAACACCTCTTAAAGGTCACGCTGTGTATGTGGTACATATTCAATATATATTTGTTTCACAAGACATTTAAGATATATATTAGTAAAATGAGTAGTGTTATTTCTCCCATTGGCTGTTCGCCTTTATTAGTAAAATGAGTAGTGTTATTTCTCCCATTGGTTGTTCGCCTTTAAAGGCCCATTATGCCTTGGAAATGCTATCGTTTTTATTTTTCAAAAACTTTATTTTTGGAATCTTGTTATAGTTTCCCCCCAAAAAATATTTATTTGCCATATGGATTAATAATCAACACACAGTTGACAATTGGTTTAATTGTAGTGAATTATTATTTTGTATACTAGATCTACCGTGTTTTGCATTTTGCTACTTTTACAACAGATTATTTCACATTCAAGGCGACTTTCATCAGCTGTCAATCATCTAACATGCTCTTAATCCATAAGTAAAACATTTAAACATATGTTGGACATTACTAAAGGATTTAATAAATATTGATAACTGAGGCATCATTCAAATATGTTCCAAGTTTACTATTTTATAGATCTATGTATTTTCTACACACTATTTATTTTCTCGCATATTCATCAAATATTTGATAAAAAATCAGTTTATAAGCTGAAATGATAATGCATCTTCAGATTTCCATTTTTAAAATTTAGCGTAACATGGCACTGGTATACACCGCAGTGGTTTCGTCGTTATTTTTCTTTATTCGCTGTGTTTTTTTTAACGCGAGTGTAAATTCGAATACACGTATGTGCCTCTGCGGGGAAGAGCGAGTGAAAAATAAGTTAAGCAATTGACATTACAACGATCTGGAAAATACTATAACCATATATGGTCCCTACGCTGATACTGTGACGTCCATCATATGAACAGTCCATTATTTGTTTACGGAGATAAGAAACTGTTATTCGTCGAAGGGACAAAAATGTAAATAACCAATGTTTTTGCAATAAATAAAAAAAAAAAACGAAAATTGGAACCAAAATGTTAAGCGATATATGTATGTGAATGTTTTTATTTATATAACAATTTTTAAAATAAATCGTGTCATTCCGCAGTAAATCTTGCGAATTTCTCAAAGTCATAATAGACCCGGCTGCTTTTAGTTACGTAGGTGATACGTAAGTGATATGGAGGCATTTTTCATAATAAAAAATATTGATATACATTACTGTTCCGTTCACTACTGGAATTGATCAGAAACACAATAAGGGAAACAATCAATAGTAAAACCAGCAATTGCATAATATTTATAGAAAAGAAAGACATTAACCTAAAAATGTAGAAAAAAAGTACACTTAGAATGCGTATACTTTGGCGCAAAATTAATTCTAAAAACACTTGTTACTTTTAGATTGCAGGTAGGAATAGCTCCTTATTGTGAAATAATGTTTTATTAACGTGTAATAAAATACTTTTCTAAAGAAATGATTATTCCACTTTTTGCAGAAAAGGTAAATGTAGGCTATCTATTTAGTAAGATAAGTAAAAAATATTTATGTCTATTTTTAATATCTTGATAGAGCATATGGATTTCAGAGGCATTGAAAAAGTATGTACGAAGCAGTTCGATGTACTAGTTACTGGCAATTTATCATGTTATACTAATACTATATGTGGTTACCTTACTAGCACAAAAGTTTTTATAGATAAAAATAAATATATCGTTTCTTTCATCATCTACCGGTATCTTATTAACCAGCTTAAAAGTCCACATCTGTTTAATATTTTAAGCCAGAAAACAGGTGTAACACATAAATATATCAACATAATATTTTTGCGACAAAACAGACTAATCGATTGCCACATCTACAGGCAATGCAGTGTACGAAACACACACGGCTAATTTTCTAAATACATTGCTACCTACTGTTACATGTATTCAGTGTAGTTCAAGGTAAAAACACTCAGTCATTGACCTTTTCTTATTATTATTCAATTCAATTAAATAGTAATTCTTGAAAAGAAATTTTCTTAGACAAGAAAGAAAAATAAAGAAAGAAAATATAAAAACAAACAAACAAAATGTTAAAAAAACAACTGAATAAATGAAACATTAAAGAAAATACAGCAGCTAAAATTGCAGACTCATTATACGGCGTGCAACATCTCTTATAACCTTTTTCAACAGCTTGAACAATATTAAATCTTAGTCTCCAAATATAAAAATATTTCTTTATCTGTTCACGTGAGGATGATTGGTGACAAAGAGTACCATCCCAATTCCGTATCAATAAATGATGTTTCATAGACGGAAACATTTTCCATGAAACCTTAATTACTCCTGTTTCTACGGGCGTAAATCACATACGGTAAATGTTCAAAAGAAAACTTTGATATTTTAAGTTGATGTAGAAACTATCAGCTTGATCATAAATTAGTTTCATTTTATCATTTAAAGAAATGCATGATTAATATGTAAGAGGAATGAAAGGTATCCATTTTCAATTTCCGTGCTTCTGTTCAAAATTCTAATATGTACTCAAACCATGGTTTTTTTTATTTAATTTTGATATAGAATCCATATACAAGGAATAGATGGATACGCTTAATATCTTTATAAAAAGAAATGTTAATGGCAAAATTCTATTGATTTATGGCAGTTCTTGGCAAATAAATCATTGTATTTATTTGCACATTATCCGAAGTATTTGTAAAAATCTCCTGCTAGTATAGACTTCTTACATGAACTTAGATCATACATCATATTGCTCCTACGTAAATAAAATTAGGAAAGGTCTGATAATGACAAAAGATGATATCAACAAATTGATATGTGTCATTGTTTATTTATGCTTTCAATAAGTAGAAATTAGTCAACAAAGTATGGAAACCAATTGAAAGAAAAACCATGCATTCATAGAATGATCATAATTAGCTTATAAGTGGGTTATATCGTCACGTCGACGGCCGACGAGTATATTTGCTCAGATAACAAACAAATGTTTTTTTATAATCATACAACAAATTTTGTTTGTATGTTATTTAACAGTCATCAAAGAGTCAGTATATATTTTGCATGTGTCTATAAACAAATTATGTCCAAAAAGATAAAGGTCAATATCAATATAAAAAGGCATGTATCACAAAATGTTTATAATATGTAAAACAATCAGAAAATAAATGGAACAGTAATACGTATGCCTGCGTTAAACTGAATATTTTGTACGAAGATGTATTAAACCCTTATTAACTTAAACATCTTAAAATGACTTGTACGTCTTTGACGTAAAGGGATTTACCGATTTTGTTTGAAAATATGACTGAATGGCGGATATTGCATAACATGGTTGCGCTACGGTTGATCTATGTAGGTACTAGTCACTTTATTTTGTTCCCATTTGTTTGGATTTTCTTCCCCTTATCAAAACAGTAAAGCCTGGCAAAATACTTTAATCCGCTTTTTAAAGTATATAGTATGCAATTAACTAACTGATTAATTTTATGTTATAATGTATATTGTATGATCTTTTCTTCACGAATATTCTTTATTCATTCTCCTTTATATGCTTTTCATTAACACTTCATACTCTTCAAGGTATACCTTTACAAATGATTCCAATTTTATTGTCATTATTGATTAAATCGAGTATTTTGATAAGGTTTATAACTTCAAGAATGTGTGTCAGAACGTGTGTCGTAAAATAGATTTAAGATAATATATTTATTTCTATCTGCCATTAAGAGTCCAGGTATTTTGTATCTTTTAAGTGTTTGCTTTTCCATTTAAAAAAGTCATTTAATGTACAACCAATGTTTTAAACGTTATGCTTTAATTTCCACAGATCATTTAAAGTTACTTCTGTAATGAAGTCAAATATATGCTTTTTAGAATCATATTAATGTGTTCCTACTCAACTTGATTGCAACAGAGATCTAATTGATATTTGAAAGGAGTGGTAATATCAACGCAGCCATTGTAATATTACCACCTTGCTATGGGAATTGAAAAGACATTTTAGCGCAATGTCCAGTTGAAAATGTTTTTTTTTTTATATCAATTGAGAGTAAATATATATCTAGTGGTATAATATTACATGGTGATTTTTGCTTACATGTTGTCTTTAATCAGGTTGTGTATCTTCTTTAAATTACCGCAATGGGTTTGTTAGAAAAATATTAATGAATTGAGAGTAAAAAAATCTTACGGTATAATATTAGGTGATGATTTCGTCTTTTGAACAGGTTGAGTATTTGGTCCTTAACATTTTGATACATTATTTATTGCGGTGATATTCTAAGTCTTTGTCAATCTTATATCCTCAATAGGATTTGGTCTTATATGTCACGCATGCTCAGTTGTGTGCCTCAAATACTGTTTATAGGACATTACTTTCAACTTTTATGTTTAAGTAAAAGTGCACGTATATTGCTATTACATGTACCTGTCATAATGTATTTGATCAAGATTTCGATGTTTTAATCTCCGCATTGTGTTAAAATAATGAAAGTTTTACTTTCTAACTACCAGAGTATACAAACAAAATAAAACCACTACTACATTCTTCTTTAAATCTAAACTATTGTCCTAAGCGGACGGACATCAAAGCAATGTTCATGTATACTTACAATATATAACCTGACTCTTTCAGTTTAGTTATAAAAGGGTACATGTAATCACGATTATTTATAAAAGAAAGTAAAGTGCATGTATACATATAAGCTGATATTAAAATTGAGTCAATAACCGCGTTCAAAAACTACGGGAAGGAAAATATGTAAAGCAGCAATTTGTTAATGAGGTATATGAGTGTGACCGACATTCCTTACTGTATACATAGTGCTCCTTAGTAGTGAATAGTTAATACTTAATAACAACATTGTGAAACTTTTGAGTCTTATGGCCGTGACTTCGCGCAAGAAATGAACATTAGCTGGTGATTATACACTCAATATAGTCCCTTGTGATTAAAAGTATGTAACATATACTTCAACTTTTCATATTGTCTTATACCCGTTTACATAGCATGTGTTCTTCAACAGTGAAATTGATCTGTATTATAATGCATTAATCTTATTTTTTACATTCTGAAGATTTTTACTTGCGGATTGTATTTGACGACAACATCGTAAGCAGGTAATCATAATAACTTTTTTGTACATTCTATGGTATCATTGAAATATATTCACATGGTTATTTGGAAAGGAAACACAACAAACATTTAAAAATTTCAGTGAACATGTTATGATATTGATATTTATTCCAAGAATGTGTGTAATAAACATCTTTAATAAATCTATTCATGATGGTATATACATCTCACGATCAACATTTTCATAAATTTGTCAGAGTTAGTATCTGAATTATATTTATAATGCCTTTATTATGTTCTCTCTATCATTTATGTTTCTTGGATCATAATTACAGGGTAATACCAGCTAAGTACAGTAATACTACTGATCCAAGCGCATTGTTCATCTCGTGCATATATTTAGTCATACAACATATACAAATACAACACACCAACAACAATTCATTAATACACCCATTCTGATCGCGTTCGGTCTTCTCCGGTGTAATTGAATTGTCTCATAGTAAGATGCTGAACATTTTCACTTGCGGAAATGACGTCTGTGACACCAGCGGAAGCAGGAAATCATGTTAGCTATTTTGTCCATTATATGTATTCATTGAGATATATTATCTTAACGACATGCACCGATAAAAAAGGTGAAGAACAAAGAGAAAATGTTGAGTTTCAAAATTATGTTCTAAAAAACATTTAAATACCCTCTTTTCCAAACATAACACTCGTCTATATGAGGTGCGGCGGTCTTGTTCTTAAATACAAGGTATTTGCCAACGTCATTAAAAAAGTTGTGTTCAGAATTTTCTATATTGCCTCCAAAAGTACAGGAAAGGGAAAGGACTCGAAATAATGTAATTACATAAATAAAGTATTTAAAATGTGTTTCTTTGTATTTATTAAAACTAATTTTTGAATATGTTTTCAATGTGATAGCAAAACCCATTCTATTTATGTTAACAATTTTGTATATATACTGACCTTGGTAATCCTGTAACAACACGAGCAGCTTCGTATTGATTTATTGCTAATGTTTTTGTCTCGCACAAAGATTTTCTATAACAATATTCCTATCAACTCTGCTACCAATAATGATTTACATATTTTTACCGTCTGATGTACTTACTGAAAAATATAAAAAATATCTAAACATTAAATATAATAACTAGGCATAGGAGAATAGCACATAGCAAATATGAATATATCACGTAATTATGCTTTCCAATGGCGAGGTTCGTTTGATTTATGAGTCCGTTAGACAATATTTCTTTTATAAAATATATCATTATTCTGTGAACTGTATAGCAAATAGGACAAAAATTACATCAACTACCATTATAATAGTGAGTCAGATGTGAATAATGTTGAAACGAAGCATGTGTTTATATGCAAATTGTTGTTTTGTTATCAGCTTTTTGGAAGGTTATGGTTAGTAACTTAGAAATATTCTATTGTATATTATTATTTTAAACATCCATTTATAGATTTGTTTTCAAGCAGAGTAGGAAAAAGGAAAAAATAACATCCATTAAGATTATATCGCATCTTTAACTCAAAAACCATTACCAAACAATTAACAAATAAAATTGATTACATCGTGATACATGGTTAAATAAATTAACGGAATAATTGATATCCTCCTTGAAATTATAAATAGAAATATCACAAATAGCAATATCTTGTCTGTGTTGTCTTTTAAACAGGATTCATATCTATTATTTCTACTAACATGACATATTGTAGATATTGTTCGTCCTTATCAGTATTTATAATCTTAATAGGATTTATTGACATAAAAATAACTGTGAGATATGCCTTGTTTGATACCCTTTCTGCAAATATTATCATTGAAATAATAATTACTTACGTGATATGATCTAGTAGCTAATGGTTATGCAAAAATGTTATCTTGTAATCCATACATGTGTATTAGCATCATATACATGTAGGCTGCATTAAAAATGACTTCGTACGCTGGTATAAATCGGTAAAATCATTTACTATAATTCTTGACATGCTCTAATGCGATTTTTGCGACGAATTCAACCTTCGGCGCGCATGACATGCCCTGACTGCAGATGGAATTTGAGAACAATCGGGAATGTATACTAATAAACAAATAGTACACGATTTAAGTGTCATGTAACTTGTTCTAAAAAAGACTGGAACCTGAAAATTTTTTTAGTTCAATTATTTGAAGAATAGTGGAGCTATCCTATTCCTCTTGGGGTCAGTGTCTACGTTGGCATAACACGTTGGTTAACGATTTGTGTCAATGTCTTCAAAATCAACATATTCCATGAATCACTAAAGATATTTGCTTGTCATTTCACAAATGTCATTGAGATCCTCGTAATAGGATCCAATGCCAATAACTGTAGCATGGATTTTAATATAATTATGACCCATTTGGAACCAACACATATAATTGGATGTCACTTCAAGGTCCAAAGAGGACATTTTACAAAATAAATTAACTCTGAGGTTTTTTTTTGACTGATGTTTGTAACTTTGTGACAGCATTCACGCAGTTCCTTTTTCTTGTCCGTAGCATCCTGTGTTTTTATCACTTTGAATCACATTTTGCTTTATCTACAATCGTTCTAGTAGTGTGTGTATTCCAGTCGACCTTATACGAACAGAATCGGATATACACACACTTTTTAAACCCTTTTTCACGTTTGCTTGTGTGCTAAAGAAATTGATACAATCGGAAACTTTTGCACAAATCCCATCTAATCACTAAAATATGCTTTAAGTAAAGAACATGACTTTGTGTTTTGCAGTTTGCAGTATTCCTATATTAATTATTCACATTGGATACAAAAAGCGGATATTAACATATAAAAAAAATACTTCAATATGCGTAATCATTTTATCGTTCAGTCCTATGACTATCAGGGCATAAACCTCTTGCTTTTTGTCAACTGAAACGAAAAGGAACTTTTAAGTAAAGTACGTCACAAAACATAATGTGCGACAGAAATGAACTTAAAAAATGATGTCAAAACCGTCAGCAAATAATGAAAACAAAAGAATGATGTAGAAAAAAAGTATAATTGTAAACTACTGATAAAACAAATACTTTACAATAAGCACGGTGCGAGTATTTGTATCAACAACCCAACTGTTTTTATTGGGTCACAAACATGTACAAGTGATGAAGAAAGAATACATAGTGCATTTCTTTAAATAGATCAATATCATTATCGTGTTAATGATCTCCTCATAAGGTGAAACATAAGTTAGGCGTTAATGTACTAGATATGTGTGACCTTTTCAATGATAAACTAAATTGTCCTTTATTCTAAACAGTATGTATGTGGCCATATAGAAAAGATGATTGTCAAATTTAAATTGTGTCTATAATAAACCTTTACGGGCGTGGGGGTAGGGTGCTGACAGCAACGGAAACAGGTAATTTGCCATAGACTAGAAACACACTAAACAAACAAAATAGTTATTTCAGGATATTGAAATTTATTCAAAGAATGTTCTAATGTTTCTTTTTGAAATTTTTAATTAATGGATACATGATACTATTTATCTCGCAATCAGCATTATAAAATGTATCGGCGTTAGCATCTAATTTATTTTTGTCTTTATCCAATTTGCAGTGAATGCAAGGGTTGCACTGTAGTCTCACTTCCGTTTCTGTTCTGCTGCAATGTAGTCTCACTTCCGTTTCTGTTCTGCTGCCATGTAGTCTCACCCCGTTTCTGTTCTGCTGCAATTTAGTCTCACCCCCGTTTCTGTTCTGCTGCAATGTAGTCTCACTTCCGTTTCTGTTCTCTGTACTCTCAAGTTTGTTTCTGTACTGCTGAAATTTAGTCTCTCTTCTGTTTCTGTTCTGGTGCAATGTAGTTTCACGTCAGTTTTTGTTCTGCTGCAATGTAGTCTTACTTCGTTTCTGTTCTGCTGCTATGAAATCTGACTTCCGTTTCTGTTCTGCTACTCTGTAGTCTCACTTCCGTTTCTGTTCTGCTACTCTATAGTCTCACGTCCGTTTCTGTTCTACCATAACTGAATTCAAGACAGGAAAGGTATGGAAAGTAAACGAGAAATATAATCTTATTAATATTATTGCATAATACTCTGTTTGTGTGATACATAAATGCGCCTCACTTACTATTAATCATCATTTAGAAGTCTGGAATGGAGACATAAAGTCATGCCTGGTCTTTTAATTATGCTAGATATGGACTTTTATATTTCTACTTTTAGCACGTTTCTACCATATTTATGCCCATACAATTTGTTTTTATAACCTATTAAACTCATAACATCATATTTGTTATTTAGAAGAAAATATTATTAAAATAAAGTTAATATCACATAGCATACTTATAGGATATACTCTACTTGTATATTGTACATTTCAATCGCAATACATTATAAGTCTATCTTACTTTTATTGCAATTTTGATATCATGAAGCACAGTACAAACATTCGTTTTTGTAGTCATTATTTTCTCAACGTGACTTTTCATCAGATAAATACATGTATACAAAAATGAAAGCCGTTCCATTCAAAAGTAAAATGATTGCTTGTGGGCAACCGCGGCTTACTTGATCATCACCTGTTTGAAATCAAAAGAAAACAAATATTGATCTTAAACATTATTTGACTTACTTTGAATATTAACTTATATTTTATGTATGCAATGAAAATATAAGCTGATACAATGTGGAATTTGGATAATGCTAAAATCTTACTGGTTTCAACCAATCTAGCAACACAACTTTGCAGACCTTTTTCGCACAAACTCAAAAATATGATGTATGTCTTGCTATTTATTACATTCACGTCCTATTGAGAAATTGTCAAACACACTGACATTAACATGACTTTATAATATTTTCTTTCAAATTTGATATAAGTCTATTAACATATGAATATATATTTTTTGAATCGTATGTAGTTGTGTTGCACGTCACGCGAGTTCTTCCGCTATGCGTATGAACATATACCTAACCTGCAATGCAATGGAAATTGTTCCTTTATTCATATATTCTTATCAGGACGCATATAACTATGCAGTAGAAAGTTGTACATGTTTGATTATAAATTCAAGCGTCTTGAAGAACTATTTGACATTCCCATTATTGTGTTTAATCATAATTTTAATCATATATGTTTGTAATTTCATTATCTGTGTCTAAGAAATAAGAGAAATGTTCTGTTTTGTTTTAGGCATATGTCGGATCTTTTATCTGTTAATCAGACCCACATCACTATTATGGTATGAAACAAATCATTGTTGTTGTTCCTTTCATACTAGAACATAGATGACACCAAACAATATAAAATTGTCTTCGTGTAAACAACGTGCATAAGAAGAAAATTATTTCCCCTAGTATTGTTCCTGTCGGATCACATGAGGGCGCTATTCGCGACTAAATCAGCAAGTAATTTTCGGAAAAGCGTTGCAAATTCCTTCAGCGCTTGGTTAAGCGACTGTCACCATGATGTCCGAGGAAGAAAATTAAGATTTTTATTATAAGATTTGTTAAAGCAATCAAATAATGTACGTGGTCCATATTTTCGAGCATATTGTCTTGTACTTTGACTGAAATTATTTACATGTTATTTATGAAACGATATAAATTAATGTATGTTTCTTTGCAATGTAAAGATAATGGTTGTGATCATAGTGTAAACGTCGGGGACGATTTGAGGGGAAGATGGTTTTATAACATTCAGGTTTCAAACACACAGTGTCTGGAAAGAACATGAATAGTTATGTCATATTGCTGCTGATCAAACCTCGAAGTTCCTTAAAGCTATCGTCAACCATGGTACAATTTTAGTAAGAGTAGACATATTTGTAACTTATCTTTAAGCCATCTTTAATGGATGGGGTACCAGAAGGATTAAACATAACTTATAGGTCACATGAATGATACATTTCTTGTCCTATTCAATGATTAAACACGTCTGCTCAGACGTTAGTTTACTTAATTGACAACACAGTTAACACATTTACTTGAACCTATTCAAATTTGCTGATGTCTCTAATGTTAATCACTAAGAAAATGTTTATAGCAATTACAAAATTGCTAATACCTTAAAAATTTCTTTGATGTACATACTGAATAAAGATTTTATAAAAAATATTCAAACAATAGATATAATGTATAAATTCATATTGTACATACGTTACAAAAAACAACAACACAGATGTTATTCCAGTGGCGTTATTCATTTGACTTATAAGCCCGTTTGACACATACATCAGACATGAGATAAATCATTAATTTGTTATGAAGAACTACGTGGACATAGGATTATAAGTAAATTATATAACGAAAAAATAGTGCGACATATGCTATATTTTGTTGAAAAAGATGCAAGTACGTATATGTAACCAGTTTTGTTCTTTTAAACTGAGTCTTACGAAAGTTAGAAATATGTTTCCAATATTACTATGTTAATAATCTATTGACCTATTTGTTACACAGGTTTAGGATGTAAAATATTTATATAATAAATAATTACCATTGCTCTAAGGTCATATAAAAGTGCGTACTAGTACTTTAAAATTATTCTCACGATAACATGACTTTTTAAAATCAAATTAAATTTATATCGCCCATGTAGAGATTTAAGTAAATTGCATGTCCATTAGTGGTTGTTAGACTATTGGGGAAAGTACATTATGTAAGTCTTCGAAGACATTCATCAATGAACTAAATGAATGAACATAATCTTAATTTGATTAAAGTATATCGATTTCATTTCAAAGATAACCTACTTTAGTGAACGCTATGATACGAGTTATATTGAGTTTACGTAAGATTCCGTCGAATAATAACCATACTCAATAATAATAAATAAGAAAATTCCAACAACAACACAACAGCCTTAAGTCCCCCCCCCAAAAAAAAAAAAAAAAAAATAAAAAAATAATATATATGTATAACAATAACCCAAAGCAAATATAAAAAAACAGAAAAAAGAAACAATATAAATAAATAAACAACAACAACAAAAAACAAATAAAAAACACGATCACACAAAAGCAGCCCGAACATATACATACACATACAAAATGTCGTTCCGTATATTTAATAAAAATGTTACATTTTCGATCCTTAAAGATCGTTTAGCAGGTCATTTCTCTTGTGTGTACATGTTTGCGGTAATTTAAGTTTCCTCCATGTGACCTTTTTTATTTTGGGTGGTTCTATATCCCTATTTGAATTCTGTATAATCACCCTTAGGTGCCTGCATTTTAAATGTTTCTTTTGACATCTAATTTGCTTGCCAGTACCGTCCATGAACAGGCTCAATCAAACCAAACCTGCAACAAGATCAATTTGTCGTTCTTGACGTTCTTGAGGGATTCTGTTTTCACTATTTTATCTGCTTACATTACAAATTAACATAAAAAATATGATTTCATTTTCTAACTTGCTTCTTTTTCTTTAGCAGTAACTGATTGACCGAATTCTCTCTCTTCAGGTACTCTACTTCATTAAAAACATTTTAATATTAGTCTTTTTAACAATAATATATGAATAACAAGATCAACAAAAAGGGGGGACATTCAATGATGGCAGCTCCAACACAGGACCAGCCAAAGGAAGCCAACATTATGTATGCAAAAACGGAAGATTTCTACATGTATTTAAATACTTTTGTTTTAACTTAGCTTGAATATGACCTTAGTTACATACCATTTAGTTTAAACAAGTGTTTTTGCAAGATTGTATGTACATCGTTATTTAGTTCAGCCCATTGATTTCTCGTTTACGGAACACGCATTTTTTATGTGGGGACCATACGCCTCCACAGCCTCTTTTCATGGAATGGCACTAACGTGTCACATTTTAAGTTCCGTGATAACGGCCGTATGAACACTTCTGTTAATGTTTTAAATTTCTAAATTTTACTATTCCATGTTAAATGTTGAATACTGCTTAACTCGATGCTAGGTGTGTGGGCGGTAGTTTGCAACCACCACTATCGTCTTTGGACATGCTCAATCAAACCCTAGCCTGTAACATTATTTATTTATTTCGTTTTGTGCGTTTTTTCAGGATTCTTAATTTTTTTTATTTCTTTTGCTCCAGACATTTGTCAATATAGTATAATGAAGGAAGTAAATAGCAGCGTAATCATTCAATTGAACGTAACCATCTATTGAACTTGATCAACTTTGAGATTCTTGTACGGCTTTTCTTATTAATGGGTCAAAGACAGAAAAGGCCGGGTTGCATATGTATACCATATATCATGATGATGTGATGTTAACTAAAACAAAATTACCACTGACAATTAATTTAAAATTAATTTAAAATTTAACTAAGTCGGTATATAGGAAGTGAATGAGCAACAGACCTGAAATAAAATCCAAAGGTAAGGAACTACGTGTCAATGCTGTATGCCAAATATCAAGAGGCTGTGATAAGTAGTTGCTGAGAAAACTGTTATGAAAAGTTTTTCCCCGCCCAGTGTAACCCGGCCAAAAATTAAGCTCATTTTTAAAAAGCTTCACAATTATGTTGCTATTGTTTATTACGTGTATATGCATTACTAGGTTTTCAAAACTGGTTAATTGTTTGAAATAAATAAATCAAGGAATGCCGGAAGAGGATTTCCAAGAATCGTTTTACAAACAGCGTCGTTGATGCTATTGATTATTGGAAGTCTTTGACCAATAAGCCATTACTTTCATTTTACTGTCATTTGCACTAATTGTTTGATCAGATCTTCTATAGAATTAAGTCTCTAAGTAGACAATTTATAAAAAACTGTGTCTGCAACAGATATTTATCGTTATAGGAAAGGTCGTGTTGTGAAAAAGTATTTCAACAATTAAACAAGTTCATTTTAAAGAGACTCCATTAAGGTTATTTGAACTGACGGGACAGGAAATAATTTTGTGAAATTAATGTTTTATTAGATGTCAGTCTAGACCAATAACTAGTGTGCAACATATCAAATTATTTGCTTACTTTGTTTTTCCAGAAAACTATTCTAAATATTTAAAACTAAAAAACGTTGCAACGCCTTTCTTTCAGATCCGGCTAAGAATAGCACAAACGTACAATTTTCAATTTGTTTCTGAGTATTTTTTAAATTATCTTTTCATATCTTTCTGTTTTAACTTTTACAGATGATCTTTGTGGACAATTCAAATTTTATATTTAAAGGCTTTTGGACCTCAGTAAATACTATTAGTTTTAAGAAATTAGACAGTTAAATAATAGAAAGCATACATTAAATTTTGTGGAATAAAAGCATGTAATAATGTATTTCTTCTTACTTGTGATAACAAACATAATAACATAAACATATGTAATCCTGATATGTAGGTAGATCGCATTATAAAGGGTCGCAGTGTACAGCATTGATAATTCTTTTTTTCATAGTTTTAAGTTAAGTTATTATCTTTTTTCATTTTAAACATTTGTATGGGACATAACTCAAAAGTATTTGATGTATCAACTTGGGAAATTCATATGTGGATATAAGGGCGTGTAGTGCACACGAATGATAACTCTACCCTTCTTCTCATTTGCTGAGTCTCTACTCTTTGTTGCATTTCATGCTTAATGATTATTTTATATTTTATGCTAAATGTTTGTCCAGAGGAGAACTTGATAAGTATTTAAGATATAAACTTCATAAGTGAATGTATTGTTTCAAGGAGGATTGCAATGGAGTGAGGATGATACCTCTATCCATCATAAAAATTGAGGTATTGCACTTTGTTACTTTGCGCTCTTTACCTTGGTTCGAAGCATAATTAGAAAAGAATATAGAATGTCAATTTGAAATTTCAGAGCTAGACAGATCAGAGAGCGCACAAAAGTTGTAACACTGTTTATCATATTTTGCATAGTTAATGCCCTTTGTTTTTTTATTCTAATACATTGGCCGGAGTTAACTTATATGTATTTAAGAAATATGTATTTAAGATATCAACTTTTTAAGGTTTTTCAGAATTTTATGGTAGATAGATCTTATCAAGGTGTGCAGTGAACAAGATTGATAACTTCTTTTCATAATTATTGAGTTATTACCATTTGTTGTTATTCATGCTTACTTTTCTGTTCAGAACATAGCGCAAAAGTGTTTGGAATATCAACTTTATAGGAAACAGATATGACTTAGGAAGAGTGCACTGGGTTGGTGGTGTTATAACTCTCCACATTATTCCATGAAAGTATTAACTTTTTTCTTGAATATTTTTTTGTCCAAACCATAACCTAATAATCATTAAGTCTATTACACGTGATTCGAAACTTAATTTACAAAACAGATTACAGTAAGAAGGAATGCTGAGGACAAGAACGTTAACTCTCCACATCATAATTTAGAGTTAAAACGAAATTATTGAATATAATTTCTTAATCTGTGGAGATGGAAATAGTTTGCTTTTCGTAATGCGTAATTATGCCAAGTTTTATCAATCACAGAATTACCGACTTTCTCGCCTTGAAATTTTATGAAATCTTTTATGGTAAGATATAAATATGTAGAGTTAAATTATGTTTTCTTGTCATAATTGCTTGTTTCCATGATGTCTTTTAAAACAGGTTACATTTCTACTTTTACACTCATTATATCACTTAGTTTCCATTCCTTGACATGTTTTATAGTCTTAATAGGTTTTGATGGTTAAGAAATGTGGTTTAATATATTCACGCATGCTTAGCATAAAAGTCTGTCATTGTTTATTCCCTGAAGTTATAGGACGAAACTCAATTATATCTTTAAGGACTGTTTACGTGATATTTCATATTACATTAATCAATTTTTATAATGAATTATAACTGTAAAGAAAGGTTACATCTCATTGTTGTCATATTTGTCTGATCGTCTTTTACTGAAAATTAAATACTTCTTATGAACAGACTTAGTAATACAGTGTCAGCAATAATATGTATGTTTGTTGTTACAAATGCTTTCTAAAGGTTTCAGATCTTTTATTTCATAATGTGTTGTTTAATCTAAACTGTGGAGAATTGTTGCAGCAAAAGTTCCTCATGGAATATTTTATTCTTTTTAAATGATGTTATTTATAAAAAATGCTTATTGTTGACATTTACAGTTATACTGTATATCATGCAATGTCGTATTTCGTAACGCTAGTACTTTCATTCCAAACAATTTAAATACCAGGTGAAGTTTTACTATTATAATAGTACATGGCATATTTAAAATGTCTGAGTCATTGTTTGTCGTTGACTGTAGTATATCAACAGTTCAATGGGTGTAGGAAAAATATCCACACCAAAGAAAATTAACACGGGAGGCAACAATCGCTCTCATACATGACATAAGTGAGTTAATTGTTATTGTACTGGGACGGAAATTGACAAGGGAGAGCAGTTCATTGAAGATTCATGCGTCGCATTTGCATCGCACTTCTACGATATACAGTTAATTATGCTGTCATCTGCCATTTAATAAGCAAATTATAAAATGTTACCATAATATATAACACAGTTATAAACCAACATAATGCTGTATTTGTTCTTGTGTTCATTATTTTATTCTATTTTGCCAATGAGAAAACATTACACTCGTTATTATTCAGGGAAACATTATATTGTTTATTCTCTGTATTACTAAAAAAGCCATTCATTAACACATTTATCAACTTATTTGGAAGAAGCTGCAAGCAGGCAAACAGACTGAATGACCAATCTTCATTATATATTCATAAAATAATACCAGACGTTTCTTTTATTCATTACAATCAGGAAACTATTGCAATGCTATTTTGTGTAGTTCGTTTTTTAAAACCATGTTTTCAGCCCACCAAAGCCCAACCTGTTAAAAGTAGCTTTTGTTATTACCCTATTCCCCTCGTGCGTCGTAAACATTGTTACTGAAACATCTCCTACAAAGGTGATGGAACTATACAAGAAATATTGGATATTCTTCTTTTAAAATTACTTAACCGTTCGGCACCTGGACAAAAGTGGCGCCAGAGCTAAAATAGAAACCTCTTAAACGACATTTCTTCCTTAACTATTAAGTAGAATTTGATGAAACTTCAAAGGAATAATTATTTGGCTAACCTTTTCATAAATAGTCTATTGGAAACCGTGGCCGCCAGATCTTAAAATAGAAATAAACTTTAAATGACATCTCCTCCATATTCGCTTGATAAATTTGAAGAAATTATACAGACATGTACATTACCTGGTCTCTCAAAGAATTGCTTAATTCCGTCCGGTCTGTTAAGCAATGTTTAGTTCCCTTAAAGACATTTTCAAGAGTAGATAGCTAAAACATCAAGAAAGAATAAAGATTTATTATTTTATTCAAATTATGACTTACTAGTGCTATTTCATTTTCAGTCATTTTTCAAAGGTTTAAATAATTATATCTTAAAGATATAAAACTATGCAACAATAAATAAACATAAACAAATTTTCTTCGAAAAACTGCATGAATGGACTGCATAGCTATGGGAAATAATCTGTTACATACAATATCAGCAAAACTTGCACAATGACAGAAAGACAAGAGAAAAAAGAGCAATACGATTGGGGAATGGGCCTTCTTGTTTGATAATGTACCATATCAATATAATGTCCACACTTTGTCTAAGAAGTACCTACATAATTATGCTAAATATTTATATATCTTTATGGAATGTGGTGACATTTACAAATTGATTTTAGATTATAGTACTATATTTTTTCCTTGTACACAAAGTAATGTACTAGTATATAATGTCTATTATGTTTATTACTGTGTCCTTATATAAATTGATTTCGTGTATTTTAAAATTATTACAGAAAACAAATGTCTCTTTCTGGTTTGTCGCGATAAAGTAACTCCCGAATTCTGGGCGACTTAAACACTGACATGTTTTTTTTTAAATATGAACAATAATAGTAGAAACTAATTTTATTTTTATTTAAGTCGTATGAAAATTAAAAAAAAAATCTTTCAAGTTCTTAAACTCCGTACATTTTTGGTCACAAATTCGGAAATTGCAAAACGTGGGATCAATTTTATGATAGATTTAATAGGATGTGTTGTAAGAGAGATATTACAAGATGTTGTGTTGCTATTATTTTCTTGACTTTTATAAGTAACTGATTTCAAACATTTAGTAAAGATTGAATTCCGTTTAGGCCGGTGTTAGGGGGCGTGGGGATGTTACAATTTTTTTCATTATCTCTCATAAACACAAAATGGCCGAATAGCATCTTCATATACTTTCATATGTAAATTTAATATACATGTATATGCAAAATTCTATACATTTTATAATATAAGTTATATAAATCAACCTGGTTTTATTGAAAAGTTTTACAATGCTTATCACTTTTGGGTCATTTTGCACAATATTAATGATAATCAACGAAGAAACGGTGTGTGGGAATTGTCACAAGTTATTTGCTTCGACCTCCAAGAAATGGTACATAAATCTCGGAAAAATATTTCCAGTCCCCTCATGTTAAAAAAATCAATACAAAACAATCCTCAATGACTATCAAGCGAGAATTTCGTCGAGGCGAAAAAAGAAATCTATTTCGCAGGTTTTAGAATACGTGTTCTTTACAAATTGAGCAATGCTTTATTTCATATTTTTGTCCTGTTTTGATGAGGAGTAATTCTAACCGCATATCATCTTTTTTTTCATGATTTTGCTTCTTCGATATCATCAAACACTTGTCTTTTTGTTGAATTAAACTTCTCATATTTCTATACTGTCAACAAATAACACTGTTCCTTTTTCTTCATCTTTATAATCAATAATACAAATGAAAAAAAAACAGTAAAGGAGGCCGAATTATGTCAGATACTAAATACCATGTAATCAATCCCCCATCGAAACCAAGGTCATACAAGAAGAAGTATGATTAATATATTTGTTTTAAAGGAATAGCGTTATTTCCTTACTTCTGTACAGAAATAGGATAAACTAGAATCTTATCGTAAAAAGCTACATAAATGCTATAGATCAATAAATGTCATTGACCAATAAGGCATTTTGTCCATTTTTATTTAATTATATGATTGTCCTGATTATATTTCATTTAAGGCTGGAATCGTGTGAACTTTATAGCTTCTAGTGCTTTAGTATAATTATCAACATCTTATTGCAATACAATTAAAATTATGTTTTTAATAATATGTATTGAGCATAATAATAAATTGTATACTTAATAATGTGAAAGTGGACATTGTTTGTTTGTTTCTTTTTTTAATGAATTTTGTTTTCGAGTATTAGCCATTACAGAATACTTCCCTTGACATGGCAACTTATTTAAGGGCATTTAAGCAAGTATTATAGTCGTTAAAATATTAATACAAGCAGTTAAATCTATTTCTTTTAGTTTTAATCGTAATACAACTGTAGCTTGTTTTAATGTTGTCTTCTTTTATTTGTCATGATATCAGATCCTCGCCCTTGACAGTTTTAATACGAATTTACGACAAACGAGTCGGTATTTAACAAATGTGTATCCACGCATGCTAAGTTAAGACGTAATTTCCTGTCGTAGATTATTTATCAGGAGTTAAAAGTTGTGACCTTATATCATTTTTAAGCCTCAATCTAGGATAAAAGTCTCCGTAATGAAAAACTGTATTATTAACACCTCGCAAAGGTCACGCTGTGTATTTGGTACATATTCAATATATAATTGTTTCACAAGACATTTAATGATATATATTTAATTAAGTTAAATGAGTAGTGTTATTTCCCCCAGTGGCTGTTTGCTTTAAGACCAATTATGTATCGGAAATGCTATCGTTTTTATTTTTCAAAAACGTTTTATTTTTGGTATCTTGTTATTGTTTCCCCCCAAAAAATATTTATTTGCCATATGGATTAACAATCAACAAACAGTTGACAATTGGTATGATTGTAGTGAATTACTATTTTGTATGGAAATCTTAATACTACCGTGTTTATATTTTGCTACTTTTGCATTGTAAATTCATCCAGCGCTTGGTTAACCTACTGGCCGCGGAAGAAAACTAGAAGTTTCATTATAAGTTTTATAAAAGGAATTAAATAATAGATGTACGTCTTCCATACTTTCTAGGAAATTGTCTTGTATACTTCGTTGAAGATATTTACATAGATGAGTGAGGAAGCTATCCAGCTAGCTTACGGAACGTCGGTGGTTCTACTCAGGTGCCCGTTCGTGCCTGAAATATGCACGGAAGGGCACCTGAGGTCTTCCTCCACCAGTAAAGCTGGAACGTCGCGATATGACCTATACTGTGTCGATGTGTTTAAAACTCAAAAACAAAAACAAACAATTTACATAGATGATATTGAATGAGTGTAGGTTTAATACTCAATTTATTGAACGAGTGGAATAAAATCATATTATGCGAGCCTCTAGCTGCAATGCAATGTGCGCAACACACACGACTAAGATTCTAATTACAATGCTACCTACTGTTATATTTATTAAGTGTATTTCAAGGTGAAAAACCCCAAAGACATGGACCTTTCCTTGTTAATATTCAATTACATTAACTATTTATTCATAAAAAGAGAGTTTTTAGACAGGAAAGAAAAATCAATAAAGAAAGAAATCATTAAAAATAAACAAACAAAAATGTTTAAAAAAGCAAATGAATAAAAATGAAAAAATAGACAACTTAGAATTGCAAGCCCACTTTATAACGTGCAACATCTCTTAGAACCTTTTTCAAAGGCTTGAACAGTATGTGTTCAAAATTCTAATATGCATTTAAACCATGGTGTTGATAAGAGTCCATAAACATGCAATAGATGAATACAACTCCTTATATAAAAAGAATTATAGTTAATGACAAAGTTCTGTTGATTGTTGGCCGTTCTTGGCAAATAAACCATTGTATTTATTTTTTTTACATTATCAGATATCCGAAATATTTTAAAGATCTGCTAGTATAGACTTCAACATTTACTTTTATCATACATCAAATTGCTCCTTCGTATATCAATTAGGAAATGTCGATAATGACAAAAGATGATATCAACAAATTGATATGTGACATTCTTTATTTATGCTTTCAATTCGTAGACAGTAGACAACAACATACGAAAACCAATTAAAAAAAACATGCATTCAAAGAATGATTTATTATTATTAGCTTACAAGTGGGCCATGTCGTCACGTTTACGAGTATATTTGCTCAGATTACAAACAAATCTTCCTTTTATATCTAACAACATTTTTTTGTATGTTATACAACTGTCATTCAAGAGTCAGTGTCTATTTTGCATGTGCATGTAGACATTTGTCCAAAAAGATACAAGTCAATATCAATATAAAAAGACATGCGAAAGTCTTTATTTATTCATTTTCCTTATATGCTTGTCATTCACATTTCATACTCTGCAAAGTATACATTTACAAATGATTCCAATTTTATTGTCATTAATGCTTGAATCGTGTATTTTGATAATAGTATCAACTTCTAGAATGTCTGTCAGAACGTGTGTCGTTAAATAGTTTTAAGTTATTATATTTATTTCTATCTGTCATTAAGAGTCCAGTTAATTTGTAACTTTTAAGCGATTGCTTTTACATCTAAAACAAGAAGTCATTAAATGTACAACCAATATGTCAAACGTACTGCTTTATTTTCCACAGAACATTAAAAGTTACTTCTGTTGAAGTCAAGTATATGCTTTTTTGAATCATATCAATGTTTTTCCTACTCAAAATGATTGCAACAACGATCTAAGTGGTTATTTTAAAGGAGTGAAAATATTATTGCAGCCTTTGTATTATTACCATCTTGCCATGGAAATTCAGAAGATATTTAGCACAATTTCCTGTTGTAAAAGAATGTTTATAAATTGAGAGTAATGTATATCTAGTGGTATAATATTATAAGGAGATTTCTTGCTGTTTTTTAAAATGTTGGGCACCTATTTTAAAAGACATTTGAGCACCATTTCTATTTGGAAAAATATTAATGAATAGAGAGTACAAATATATCTAGAGGTATAATATAAGATGATGATTTCTATCCCACATGTTGTCTTTTAAACAGGTTGAGTATTTAATACTTTACATTTTGATACATAATTTATTGCGAATATTCTAAGACTTTGTCAATCTTATATCTCAAAAAGGATTTGGTGAAAACTAAGTTTTATATATCACGCATGCTCAGTTGTGTGCTTTAAATACTGTTTATAGGACATTACTCTCAACTTTTATGTTTTAGAAAAAGTGCACGTATATTGCTATAACATGTTCCTATCCTAATGTATTTGATCAAGATTTCATATTCAAATCTACGTATTGTGTTAAGATAATAAAAGTTTAACTTTCTGACTGCCAGAGTAAAAATTGAAATAAAAACACTACTCCATTCTTTTTTATATCTAAACTATTGCCATAAGTGGGCGGACGTAAAAGCAATGTTCAAGTATATTTACAATATAAATATAATTATAACCTGACTCTTTCAGTTTGGTTGATAAAGGGTACACGTTATCACGATTATTTATGAAAGAAAGTAAAGTGCATGTATACATATAAGCTGATATTAAAATTGAGTCAATAATTGCGATCAAAAGCTACCGGATGGAAAATATGTAAAGTATTAATTTGCTAATGAGCTATATATGTGTTCATATTGTAGACAAAATAGTGCTTCGTAGTAGTGAGTACGTTATTCGTGAATATTGCCCGGCAGACAAGACTATTAATTCAGTTCTGTCATTAAAATACCGCTCGGGGTGGAGGGATGTTGCACTTTTTCATTATCTCTCATGTAAAGACTAAATCAAACCAGGTCTGAAATTTTCGTGTAATTCTGTTGTGATATGCTTCCAAGGGATCACACTTTTTTCAGATTTTTTTGTTCATTTTATATGAACATTGTGAAAGTTTTGAGTCTTACTGGCGTGATATCGGGCAAGCAATGAACCTTAGCTGGTGAATATACACTCAAAATAGCCCCTTATCTTTTCAAGTATGTAGCATATACTTCAACATCTTATATAATCTTTGACTGTTTACAACGTATTTGTTCTTCAACAGTAAAATTGATCTGTATCATAACGCAATGATCTTATTCTTATCATGCTGAATATTTTCACTTGCAGACAATGTATTCTGTGACAATAGCTGAAGCAGGTAATAATGATAATCATTTGTACATTCTATGGTATCATTGAAATATATTCACATAATGTTTTAGAAAGGAAACACAACAAACAATCAGGACGGAAATTTCAGTGAACATGTTAATATGATTAATTATTATTATTTATTCTAAAAATTCTTGTGATAAAGATCTTTAAATAATTAATTCATGATGGTGTTTACGTCTCACGATCAACATTTTCATAAATAAATCAGACTTAGTATTTAAATAATATATTAATATTTTTTATTCCTTTATCATGTCTCTCTATCATTTGTGTTTCTTTGATCATATTTACAGGGTAATACCAGCTAAGTACAGTAATACTACTGATTCAAGCGCATTTTTCACCTCGTGCATATATTGAATCATACAACATATACAAATACAACACACCAAAAACAATTCATCAATACACTCATTCTGATCGCGTTCGCTCTTCTCCGGTGTTATTGAATTGTCTTTGTGTAAGATGCTGAACATTTTCATTTGCGGAAATGACGTCTGTGACACCAGCGGAAGCAGGAAATCATGTTAGCTATTTTGTCCATTATATGATTTCATTAAGATATATTATCTTAACGACGTGCACCGATAAAAAAGGTGAAGAAAAAAGAGAAAATGTTGAGTTTCAAAATTCTGTTCTTAAAAAAAAAAACATTTAAAGACCCTCTTTTCCAAACAAAAAAATCGTCTATTTGAGGTGCGACGATCTTGTTCTTAAATACAAGGTATTTGCCAACTACATTAAAAGTTGTGTTCAGAATTGTGTATATTGCCTCCAAAAGTACAGGAAAGGGAAAGAACTTTAAATAATGTGATTCTATAAATAAAGTGGTTTAAAATGTTCTCCTTTGCATTTATATATTCAAACTAACTTTTGAATATGTTTTCAATGTGATAGCGAAACCCATTCTATTTCTGTTACCAATTTTGTATATATACTAACCTTGGTAATCCTATAACAACACGAGCAGCTTCGTATTGATTTGTTGCTAATGTTTTTGTCTCGCATAAAGATTTTCTATAACAATATTCCTATCAACTCTGCTACCAATAATGATCTACATATTTTTACCGTCTGATGTACCAACTAAAAAATATAAAAATATCTAAACATTAAAAATAATAACTAGGCATAGGAGAATAACACATAACTTATATGAATATATCACGCAATTATGTTTTCCAATGGCGAGGTTCGTTTGATTTATTAATCCGTTAGACAATATTTCTTTTATAAAATATATCATTATTTTGTGAACTGCATAGCAAATACATGAAATAGGACAAAAATTACATCATCTACCATTATAATAGTGCGTCAGATGTGAATAATGTTGAAACAAAGCATGTATTTTAAATGCAAATTGTTGTTTTGTTATCAGCTTTTACGAAGGTTATGGTTAGAAACTTAGAAATATTCTATTGCATATTTTTATTTTAAACATCCATTAACAGATTTATTTTTAAGCAGAATAGGAAAAAAAAACACATCCATAAAGATTATATCGCATCTTTAACTAAAAAACAATTACCAAACAATTAACAATTAAAATTGATTACATCGTGATACACGGTTTAATAAATTAACGGAATAATTGATATCGTCTTTGAACTTATGAATAAAAATGTCACAAATGGTAATATCTTGTTTATGTTGTCTTTGAAACAGGATTCATGACTATTATTTCTACTTACATATTGTAGATATTGCTCGTCCTTATCAGTATTTACAAGCTAAATGTTGATGCTGCACATCAAAGACGCCGCCAAATGATATGAACAGTCAATCAGCATTGAACATCGTTCTCTATTACAGTTGAATATCAGAAGCACAAATCAAATTTTTCTACACGTTATTGGTATGTGCTCGTTCTTTAATAATAAAGTTGCATTTTTTGTGAAAAAGTAGAACCTAAAGCAAAAATTCACAAAGTAATGTCATGTCTGAAATTCTAAAATGTTTGTCTGTTGCGACAAAGATTGAAACGTCTGGTCGAAGAAAATTAAATTGGATAACAAGTAAAATTGAAATGATTGGTATACTTAAAATGAATTCAAGACAGTATGAACCGAGAACATATACATTTAAATATTGCTACGAATTGCATAATGTTCGAATGATTTTGAGGACGAACTGTTCTGCAGTGATCTCCCCTTACTGGCCGTAGCGTAACGAGTTTACGGTTGGGGGAGAACCGCCTCTCTTATAGTGGGCGCGGTTTAGGCTTTGTGACTTGTAATTTAATGATTCGATAAGTGATATTGATCAAAGTTGTCCTGGTTCCTTTCTGTCCCGTCAACGAAGACTGAATGCTAGCATACGGAGCATCATTGTAAATTTTCGCGACAATTTAAGGCGGAGCCGAACTTCAACAGAGGCGGAGCAAATGAAGTAAGAGACACTGCCTAAGTCGTAACCTCTTTCAACGGTTAAGTTTGACAACGATCCACTATAGACTGGCTCATTGGCAAAAAAGTGCTTAACTCTCATTTACTTCTATTGAACATTGAGCAAAGAAAATCTAATAGGCGTGTCGTTGCGCGAGTAATGAGTTGTAACCGTTGATTGTGACACAATAAAGCTAATTTTCATTTCAACATGCTTTGAATATACATCCACCATTTGAATAACTTGATACTTATTTTATCGCGTTTGCTCTTGTCCAGTAAAACTGAGTTGTCTTATGTTAACGTGCTAAAAAACATTCATTTGCAGATTTTTTTTTTGGAGGGGGGTGGGGGGAGGGGACGACAGCCACGGAAACAGGTAAACACGATAACTATTTTGTACATTCTATGTTAATATTGATATTTGTTCACATATTGATTTGGAATGGAAACACTCTTTGGAATGGAAACTCTGCTTCACTGTAGTCTCACGTCCGTTTCTGTTTTGCATCACTGTAGTCTCACTTCTCACTTCCATTATTGCTCTGCTTCTCTGTAGTATCACGCCCATTTCTGCTCGCCTTCACTGTAGTCTCACGACCATTCCTGCTCAGCTTCACTGTAGTTTCAAGCCCATTTCTGCTCAGCTTCACTGTAATCTCCTGCCCATTTCTGCTCAGCTTCACTGTAGTTTCACGTCCGTTTCTGTTTAGCTTCTCTGTAGTCTCACTGCCGTTTCTGTTCTACTGCAATGAACTCTCACGATCGTTTTTGTGCTGCTGAAATTTAGTTTCTCTTCCGTTTCTGTTCCGCTGCAATGTAGTTTCACGTCAGTTTCTATTCTGCTACAATGAAATATCACCTCTGTTTCTGTTTTGCTTCACTGTAGTCTCATTTTCATTTCTGCTCTGCTTCTCTGTAGTCTTACGTCTGTTTCTGTCCTACCGCAACTGAATTTAAAACGGAAATTTTAGAACAATTTTAAAACGAAAAAAAATAAAATTTCTCATTCATTAATTTTTTGGGGCAAAAATTGTGGGGTTTCTTTAAATGCTTTCCCCCATTTTACTAAAAAATCATCATTAAGGGGTGTTTGGAAATGGAAAAAAACAAAAAAAAATTAAATAAATTTGGTTTTTTTCCCTTTTATGTGGGAATGGGGAAACTTTTAAAAAATTTTCGGGCTTTCAAGCCCCTTTTCCCTTACCAAAATTTAAAATGCCCCATAAAAAAATTTGTTTTTTTTAAAACATTTTAAACTAAAAAAACCCATTTTAATTTTGTTTTTCAAAAAGAAAATATTTTTTAAAATTTTGGGGTTAGATTAAATTTTATTTTTAAAACAAAAAACAAAAAAATTCATCTTTTTTAATTCTATGGCCCCAATTTCCCCATGTTCAGGCCGAGTTGATGAATTTATAGCTGTATATATGTTATGGCATCAAAACATCGTAAATATGGAAGGCAGTGACTCGTAAAAGTTTTAAAAATGAAATAATATCACATGGCATACTTTTAGGATATATATTGTAAATTTAAACTGCAATATATTAAAAGTCTTTCTTACTTTTATTTCAGTTTTGATATCACGAAGCACGGTATCAAATCCCCTTACAAACATTCGTTATTGTAGTCATTATTTTCTCAACGTGACTTTTCATCAGATAATTATACAAAAATTAAGTCTGGTCTATTAAAAAATAAAATGATTGCTTGTTGGCAACCTCGGCTTACTTCGTTATCACCTGTCTGAAATCAAAGGAAAACAAATATTGATTTTATACAGCATTTGACTTACTATGAATATTAACTTATTTTTCATGTATACAATGGAAATATAATCTATAACAATGTGGAATTTGGATAATGCTACAACCCTACTGGTTTCAATCAATCTAGTACACAAGTTTGCGGGGCTTTTTCGCACAAACTCAATAAAAAACTGGTGTATGTCTTGCTATGAATTACATTCACTTTCCATTGAAAAAGTATCAAACACACTCACATTAACATTTGAATTTACATGACTTACATGTAATAATATTTTCTTCAAATTTGGTATAAGTCTATTAACATATGAATATATTTTTTTAATCGTAAGTAGCTGTGTTGCACGTCATCCGATTCCATCCGATATGCAAGTGAACATATAACTAACCTGCAATGCAATGATTATTGTTCCTTTATTCCTATATTCATATCAGGACGCATATAACTATGCAGTAGAAAGTTGTACATGTTTGATTATAAATTCAAGCGTCTTGAAGAACTATTTGACATTCCCATTATTGTGTTTAATCATAATTTTAATCATATATGTTTGTAATTTCATTATCTGTGTCTAAGAAATAAGAGAAATGTTATGTTCTGTTTTAGGCATATGTCGGATTTTGATTTTGTATAGTGAGACCCACATCACTATTGTGGTATGAAACAAATCATTGAAGTTGTTCCTCTCATACTAGAACATAGATGACACCAAACAATATAAAATTGTCTTCTTTTAAACAAAGTGCATTGGAAAAATATTATTTCCCCTAGTATTGTTCCTGTCGGATCACATGAGGGCGCTATTCTCGCCTAAATCAGCACGTGATTTTCGGAATAGCGTTGCAAATTCATTCAGCGCTTGGTTAACCGACTGTCAACATGTCCGAGGAAGAAAATTAAGATTTTTATTATAAGATTTGTTAAATGTACATGTTCCATATTTTCAAGCATATTTTCTTGTACTTTGACTGAAGTTTTTTACATGTTATTTATGAAACAATATAAATTAATGTATGTTTTTTTTTGCAATGTAAAGATAATGGTTGTGATCATAGTGTAAACGTCGGGGACGATTTGAGGAGAAGATGGTTTTATTATATTCAGGTTTTAAACACACAGTGTCTGAAAAAACATGAAGTTCAGTTGTGTCATCTTGCTGCTGATCAAACCTTGAAGTTCCTTAAAGCTATCATCAACCAAGGTACAATTTTAGTAAGAGTAAACATATTTGTAACTTATATTTAAGCCATTTCTAATGGATGTGGTACCAGAAGGATTAAACATAACTTATAGGACACATAAATCATATATTTCTTGTCCTATTCAATGATTAAACACGTTTACTCAGGCGTTAGTTTACTTAATTGACAAAGCAAGTAACACATTTACTTTAACCTTTTTCCAATTTGCTGACATATCTAATGCCAATCAGTAAGGAAAATGTTTAAAGCAATTACAAAATTGCTAATACACAATTATATCACTTTGGTGTACTTACTGACAAAAAAAAAAACAAAAAAAAAACAAAACACAGATATTATTCCAGTGGCGTTATTCATTTGAATTATAAGCCCGTTTGACACATATGTCAATCATTATTTTGATATGAAGAACTACATGGATATAGAATTGATTTTTATCGAATTATAACACGCAAAAATGGTGCGACATTATGCTATCGTTTGTTGAAAAAGTAGCTTGTGCGTATATATAACCAGTTTTGTTCTTGTGAGCTGGGTCTAACAAAAGTTAGAATTAGAAATATTCTTTTCAATATTACTACGTTAATAATTTATTGACCTATTTGATAAACAGGTTAAGGAAATGAAGCTCATATAAGAATGCAAACTAGTACTTAAAATTATTTTCACGATAACATAATGCTTTATTTATTGGCTACGTGGTTGTATAGACAATTTGGAAAAGTACATGTCATTATGTCAGTCGTCAAAGACATTCACCTATGAACTAAATTGATGAACATTTTCTTAATTTGATTAAAGTATATCGACTACATTTCAAAGAGAACGCTATGATATATTGAGTTTACATAAGATTCCGCTGAAAAGTAACCATACTCAATAAAAATTATACAAAAATCCAACCAAAAACAACAATAAAAAAACCTCAAGCACCCTCCCCCCAAAAAAACAACAAACAAACAAACAACAATAACAGAAATTCAAAACAACAATTAAAAAAAAACAACAACAAAAACCAAATCAACAAAAACAACAACAATAAATAAGAAACGATCTCACACAAAAAAGCGGAACAAACCAGCCCCCCACATATACATACACATAAATATATATTGTTATATATATAAATGATTAATCTATTCTTCTTCTTATCTCACAACCGACAACAATTACACACTTTTCGAGAGTTTATACAAGACAAAAGCAATGTTACAAAGACTAGAACAAATTTCCCCAGTCTTACAAACTGTACAAAATAAAGCCATCACAAATACTCAAAGTACTGTGTAAACGTTAACTCTCATATGAAATAGATCAATTAATTTAATACGTATATTTCTTGTCATAAATGAAAGCCCTGTCCTATGTCAAGTAGATAGATATACTTTATTGAACGATTAAGTGAATGTTGATTATGATATTATCAGACGCAAAACAGTCTAAAGACTCGATCTGAATTTTCCATTGGGATAATATTAATACGATCGGAGGAAAATGCTACTGGTACAATCATCAGAGATATCTTTGCCTTAGAAACACATTTTAAATGACCGAAACGTTACATTTAACGAATATTATGTAGATGATATATTTGTAGGATAAATGATGTATTAGTTGAATGTTTTTAGGGCGTTTGTTGTCATTTCAAATTTCAATTTATTCTATATTCAAGACTAAGATTACGTTTAACAATCATTTATGTTTAGTTTGTTCTGTGTTTTGTTAATGGCTGTTCTCATACTACGAGTGTACTTTTATCTAGCATACGACAACCGTTAAAACAACATTGTATTTCATAAAAACGGATCAGGATCATATCCAATTTCTCCTTCACGTGGAACCAAAATATCCGACAATATTTGAGATGACTTGGTTTGCTTTATTCCTAAATGATACGCAGTTACAAAACTTCATAACTCGGAAACAAGACATAACAAAGATACTCGGCCGAAGTAAAACTGGTTAACTTGCATATGTTAGTTTTTAGGTTTCCATACAATGTATATTTACACTGAATAAAAACTTTTAAATGATCACAACGATTTTGGAGAAAAAACTTTTTTGGCTCTGGCGGCAACCTTGATCAGAAGACCGAAACAATTTGAATTTTTATATAGGACTCATAGAGTATTTTGTGCTCAGGAGAGCTAAAATCATATAGCTTCGAAATAGATTATTTCTAAATCATTCAATACAAAAGTAAAATATCAGAACAACTCAAATTTAATTACACAAGGAATTTCAGTCCAGGTATGATATTGTAAATGGTATTATTTTGTCTGAATTGTCCTTACAATTGGAAACATGTCGATTATTTTATGACATTGCATATTTCAGGTATTGCTCGTTCTAGTCAATCTCTTAATTATTAATAGGATTAAGTGACATTAAAGCAGATGTAAAACATATAAGAAATGTAGTGTAATATATTCAAGCATACTAAAAGCCAATCATACTATATTTCTTTTTTATATAACCAATTAAGAAATGTAATCGTGCAGATGATGCCGTTTTTCATCTTGAAACACATTTCACAGAAATATCTAAATAATTGACCTGAAAATGTTGTTTAAAAATCTATCTGGACCAATGGATAAATAAATTTATAAATTGTTACCTTGTTATCAAAGACATTTTTCCTAAACATGCATTGTAAGATCAAACCATATAGTACCCTTTTTGCAAACATTTGCCATGGCATTCAGAGCTGTCTCATGGTGACAGTGTAGCTTATAATTGTGAAACATTGTGTTCTGTTCCCTTTTTTTCATACTTTTCTAACATTTATATTTATCTGCCCTTTTAATTGAAAAGAAAGGAATCCTCGTTGGGGTTTTTAAAGCGTCAAAAACAAAAATTTCCCTTTTTTTGACGTGGCTTTTAATTTTGTTATTCTTGTGGTTTTTGTTTAAATTTCTAAATATAGGCCCTCACTTGTAAGGGATCTGAAAACAAAATCAAAAATTTTTAAACGGAAAAATCCTTTTTTAAATTTTTCTTAAAACTATAGAAAACAATTGAATTTTATTTGTTGAGCTTAAAAATTAGGGGAACCCCTTTATTTCTTTTTAAATTTTGAGACCCCTTTTTAAATTTTCATAGGCGATGGGAGACATTCAAACTTTATGGTTTTGTTTTAAAACAATTCCCTTTTTTCAGTTAAAGGGGTGTTTTATAAGCCCCTTTGGCTTTTATTAGGGAGCATAAGCAGCCTTAAAAAAAAAAGGGTTTTTCTGGGTTTAAACCCAAAGAAAAAATGTTTAAAAAAATTTTCCTTTTTTCATGACTTTTTGGGTACAGAATAGCGAAAAGTAAAAAGTAATCCAAATTTTTCCCCGTTTCCCCTTTTTTTTAAACAAATTTTAAAGTAGGAAAAGTAATGTTCCTAGGTCATTGAAACTGTTTTCTTTATCATTTTCTTATAAGTCAATGAAATATAAAATAAAGTACGCCATAAAACATTATGTTCAGTAGCTGGGGACTTCAAAAAACTTTTGAAAAAAAAAGTGTAAAATGTCAACAAATAATGGTATTATTTAATTTATTAGGTAATGTGACCTTTCATATATCAAATGTAATGGTACTTTACAGTAGTTTATATTTTATTATAATAGCGGATGGTCAAAGTCATTGACACAAATCAAAATGTTTTTTTTTATTGAATATTGACAAAATTATAGATGTTTTGACATGAATCTTGTTCAAAAGGCAACATAGACAAGATACTGATATTACCATTTGATAGAATAACACTAGACGTAAATTCCCTCTGTATTTGAATTTATATTTTCTATATTTAACTGTTTTTAAATTGAAATTACATTTTAGGATAATTATTTTTTTAATGTAAGAATAGTCCACTTGGGTCTGACGATTGCAAAATAAATAAAAGTTCGTTTAAGACTAATTCTGAGCCAAAAAGTGATACGTTCGAATATCAAGGATAGTTAATTGAAAAACAGTAAAACTGTATGTGATGGATTGTGCGGCGAAGATCCCCATTGATAGATATCATTTCACTATTTACGCATTTTTTTTCTAATTAATCCCGTAAGGGTTTCCGCTTATCTAGAACCATTTTAAATTTGTTAAAGAAGTTGATTTATCTAAAATACATATTCACGCGTGTTACTTTAACAACAATATTCTGTTCAAGCATCTCTTTTCAAAATGATTGATAATTGATTGAAGGCGTCTTATTCCTACTTTATTTCTTCCTTATTTGAAATTGCTTCAGGCAACACATTACTGTAAATGTCAAAGTTGAACAACTCAAAAAAGAATGTACTATTTAAGTTAATGGTTATGTCCTTGCGATTATTTTTATCCTATTTGACATTTAGAAAACCTAAGAGATGCGGAATGCAGCCGAAAGGTTTATATTTAAAGCCTACTTTTAACTCAGTCATTTTCTTCCAGACTTTGAAAGTGAAAATGAATGACGTTCCGAAGTCATGCAAAACATAAGTCCCGAAATGCTCAGTTGTATTCCATGGCAAGAATTATCATCTAAAAATAAATATTGTATCAGAAAACGATATCGGATCTTTAAAGTTTGGATAATAATTATATTATAATAGACAATGATTAAGAAACTGAATCAAAATAAAGAAATAAAATGTTTTTTTATAGTTGTTTTACAGTTGACCTATTATAGATTAAGAACAACAAGATATCTACCATTCTTTCACAGACATAGCACATATATAACATAATCCTTAGTTTAGGGAATTTATAAAACATAGAGTAAAAGTGACAAAAATCTGCATTTTTTTTTATCAGAAACCACCATATTATCTACAAAAATATTCATAATATGGAACGTTTAGCCCTTTAGAACTTAGAAAGAAAACTTCCTACTTAAGCGACACTGTCCTTGATCCTTGTCCTTGATATAATATTTTGTTACAACATTATAATGTTGAAAACGATCTCGCCAGCTGTGACTTATGGTACGAACGTTTTAAGTTGTATTACTTACGTTTATAAGTGAAGGAACAGTCAGACCAAATGTATTTACTGCTTTCTATTGTTAATACTGAAATACTGTGATCAATTGAATTGTTAGAATTATTTTTTATTCATTTATTCACCTTATTCTTTTCAGTATCTCTAAAATCATTTTTAAAATTGTTTACGTTTGAAAACTACATAAAGCTCCTATATATAGACTAAAATTATCGCGTTTTATTTTCGGATTGTCCATTTTAGCATAATTACCGAGCTAAATCCTTTAAAGAATAAGTGAAAAACCCAACAGATAGTTTTATACAAAACATCGTTTAATCCCAAATTGAAAATTTAATAATTTAAACTTTTCACTTTAGTCCCAAATTTTTCCCCGAAAAAACATACCACCGTCACATGAAAAATTAAATTTAAAATTGTATACAAAAAGGAGTGGATTATTTTTTAGTTATTAAACGATTATGTTCACTCGTTTTATCTCCAATTATTTTAAATTTTTCACTATTTAAATTGCCCCTAGTGTAAGTTTTGGAAAAGGATATTATTTAATTTCCGCAGATATATCCTTGATATGATGTATACTGTGTTATCCCTTGTCTTAATAATTGGCCTTTGTTGAAAAGCATATACTTAGAAAAGAAAAACAATGATAATGTCGATTATAAAATGTAATAAGTTTTCAAAAATCCATCAGCATTTCCGTTGAGAACGACACATGTAAACAAGAATATGTAAGGAAATGAAGCTGAGTTTGTGAACACAGCAGTACTTCGGAGATGAATCTTCATATTCATATATGAAAAATACGATATAAGGTTTTTCCTTTTGAGAGCCACTATCCTAATTGCTTTTCAGTAATCTCTCTCTTTATGTTAGGAATGTAATCGATAAACCTTAATCCAGTTAAGTAAACTTCATCAATACATGGGTCAATGTCTCTGAAGCTTAACATAATTACATGTACTTTTACCGCTAGTTATTGGCTGCTTGCACGTTTTGAAACTTGCCTTATGATCCCATCAATGCATTATAAGCCAAAAGACGATACTTATTACTATATCGATTTAATTATTAAGTATGGAATATGTGGCGTGTTAACACTTCAAATTCAGGGCTAATATAAAGTTCAGCACGACATTATTGACAGAAAACTCGGCCATTAAGATCACTAAAATGGCCATTGTGTGAAAAATCGGCCTTTGTTAGATTTAGACATTCTGACTGACGGTTTAACTCAAAAATTTGAAAGCCAACGCTATATATAAAATGTCGACGCGAGTTTGGTAAGGATAACTCTGAATGTTAATGCTATTTTAAATATAACCCCCTTTTAGGCTAAATATTTAATAAATTAATAAAAATGTTATTGTGATATTTTTAAAATTGTATCTATAGTGTCATTGATATTGGACTGAATACTGTCACATTATATAAATTCTTAATCAATTAACATTAAAATTTATAGAAAAACCTTGTTATCGGGATAGATATGGGATAACATAATACATACTTCTTTGAGATCTGTTCAAGAAATCTATTAATGGATGTTTAACATATTTATACTGAACCTAATATTAATTATTTCAACTTATGTACAAAACTGGATGCATATACGAGCATGCTTCTTTATCAACAAGAGATCCCATCTGTTGCACTATTTTTATGTTTAACGATGTGATTATAATCCTATATCCATGCAGTTCTTTTAAACAAAATAGTGATTCATCTTATGAAAGACTGATGTGTCAAACGGGCTCATTAATCAAATGAACCTTGCCCGTCATTGGAAAAGCAAAAAACATATGTGATAGATAAATTTATATTCTTAGAAATGAATACGTATACAAATGGCTTGGTACATATATGTTATGTTCGAATATTTCCGTCACATCTTTATTCATTAAGTTTTATTGAAGGTATAAAATTACGAACGAGAGCAGTTAAGTTTGCATATTTGATAGCATTTTTGTTTTAATCTTTTCATGAAAATGGCCGACTATTGATTGTTCATATTGGGAAAGTGAAATAAAATTTGTTTTATATCACTGCCAGTTAAACTTATATCTGAAATTATGTAAGTAAAGGTAAAATATAAAATTCTCTATCGAAAGAAATATATGTGTTTTGTTTGATTCAAGTGTCAAAAATTAATTTAAAAAAAAAATCAATAATTTGATAGATCACAGTTTTTCAGTATTAACTATAGAAAAACAGTAAATACATCCGATGTTCAACTTATTAACGATTGTAAATATCCCTTAATGTTTTCGTACCTATTTCACAATTTTATTTCTTTAATTTTGATTCAGTTTCTTCTTAATTATTGTCTATTATAATATAAATGTTATCCAAACAATTAAATATCAATTGTTTTATGATTAAATATTGCATTGACAAGATGATAATTCTTTGTACGCATTTACATTTCGGCACTAATGTTTTGCATGACTTGTTAACGTCATTCAAATTATTTTTCAAAGTCCGGAAGAAAATAACTGAGTAAAAAGTAGGCTTTAAATATAAACCTTTCGTCTAAATTTCTCATCTCTCTGTTTTCTAAATGTCAAATTAGGATAATAATAATTGCAATGACATAACCATTAACCTAAATGATGAATCTTATTGGAGTTGTTCAACTTTGACATTTACTGTAATGTGTTGCCTGTACATGAAGCAATTCCAAACAAGGAAGAAATAAAGAAGAAATAAGAAGCCTTCCATCACTTATCAGTCACATTTACAAAACAGATTCTTGAACAAAATATTGTTGCTATAGTAACACACGTGAACATGTATATTAGATAAATCAACGAGGGTTACTTATTTCAATTTTTCAAAATGGTTTTAAATAAGAGAACTATTAAAAAATGCGTACATAGCAAAATAATGTGTATCAATGCGGGTCTTCGACGCACAATCCATCACTTACGGTTTTACTGTTTTTTAGTAAACTATACTTGATATTCGACCAGATCACCTGTTTTCACAGAATTAGTCTTAAACGATTTTTTTACATCTATTACGCAAGGAACTTGATTAGATGGACTATTCTTCGATTAAAAATATCTTTTGCTGAAAAGTGAATTCAATTTAAAAACAGTTACTTAAACATAGACAATATAAGTTCAAATACAGAGTGAATTAAAGTGTAGTGTCCTTCTATCAAATGGTAATACCGGTATCTCGTCTATGTTGTCTTTTAAACAAGATTTATGCCTACTTTTTCTTCTAACGTGACATACTGCAGGTATTGCTCATCCTTAGTAGTATTTATAGTCTTTATAGGATTGAATGACAACCAAGTGAGTGTAAGATAAAAACAACAAATGTAGTATGTCATACATTTCTAAAACTACTTTTTATGTCAATAATAAGGTAATTACAAGTAATACTCACAAAGTATATATATAAAACTGTGTAGTTTTTAATCTCCACGTTATACAGCATGTGGGAGTGAGTGTATTAAACAAGTGTTTCTTATTTCCAAGAAATATCTTAATGGCTTCCCAAAATTTTTGGTATTAAACAAACAATTAGTTATACTGAAAGGGGATCAGACGCCAACGATTAGGTAATATAACTGGTTTTCATTAACGATATGCATTGTTTGATAACCTTTCAGAAAGAATTTGCCACTGCATTAATTTCTTTGGTAATGTGACCGTGTAACTAATTATTATACAAAAATTGCATCTTGTTAATTTAAACACGTTTAGTATCATCATATAGCCTGTAAAATAGAAAATCGCACGCTAGTATAAATGGATCTTATCATTTACTATATAAATCTAGTCATAATCTTCCGATGTGATTTTTCACATTCTTGTAAAACACTTAAATACAATTAACTGGCAGTGTCTGTAATTCAGCCTAAAATTACCCAATATATAATTTAACAGATGTGAATTTCGAAATAAAATGAGAAATGTCTAAACCCTTGACTGATATCAAAACAAATTGATGCTATAGAACAATACATAATTACCTGACATGATACTTTCTAAATATGTTTACAATTATCACTGCACGCGTTTTTGTATATAAAAATTTTTGCTCTTTAAATTGGTTTGTAAAAGGGTACACGTGATGAAAGAATATATAGTACATTCCATTAAATAGATCGATATCAATGTAGCGTTATTAATATTGTTCTAAATCTCTCGGAAGAAAAATAAGTTTAGCGTTAATATACAAGATATATGTGACTTTTCTTATATTTAAGTAAATAATATATAATTCTAAGCAGTAGGAAAACATATTGCCGGTTAGACTAGATGATTGTCAAAATTAAATTGTGAAATTTTCTGTTGAACAATGTGAAAATAAACTAGAGTGTTTCGATTTGAACTTGCGTGTCGTTGCTCAAGTAATGAATAGTATCATTTGATTGAAACACAAAACAAAAAAACATCTTCGTCATTTACAAGTGTTGAATATACTTCCACCTTCTGTACTACCTTCGCGTTTGCTCGCTCTTATCCAGGAAAATTGATTTGTCTTATTTTTAAAATTAGTATCCTGAACATTTTCCCTTGCGGAAAAGGCTTTTTTTGCGACAACAACGGAAATAGGCAATCATGATAACTATTTTATACGTTCTATGTTATCATTGAAATATGTTCCCGTAATAACATGGAAAGGAAATAAATAAAACAAATAGACTCGCCGTTTCAGCAAAATTATATTGATTCGAAGAAATTTTGTTATGAAATCATTAGCTGATACATGATGGCGTGTATCACACAGTCAACATTTCTAAAAAATATATCAAAGTTAGTATTTAAATTAGGCCTATTCCTGATACGATTAAATATTATGTAATTGAGGATAAGGATAGTTGGAGCGCACTTATTGATTATATAAACATATTGTAAATGAATAAGCATAAAGTTTGTTTTGTACTGTAATTTGACTTTCCGTTCTATTTGAACTGGACTTTTAAGAAACTCCACCGAGTGTTGTAAATTACATGACGTACTTGAAATATTTTTCGGGAAAAATGTTCAATATGACGAAGAACTACACCAATAACAATTGAGCAGAATATCAGATCATTCGGTTACTACTTTTTTCTAGTTGTACGATTTTCAATTAATTTGTAAGTATATTTCTTGATTGATTTGTTGCATATTTGTTTTTCTGTTTAGTGCGCTTCATATTTTATGTGTTTAGGTCTCAGTGGAGTTCTGTCAAGAAACTGGTTCAGTATTATTCTTGTCATAACAGTCTACGAGATCCACAAATGCGTCGTGTCTAAGAACTAATTATTATCATTAAGGCGTGTCTAGGACATTAAAATGATGCATGGTTTCTTTTTAGCCAGACACGTCTTTCCATATATTTGCTTCAGACTGATACTTTATTTATGCTATGTTCATACAAAGGTTTTTATTTTTAACTAGAAAGCCTCTTAAAAAAAGTCCTCCTCTACGGCACCATGTTGCACATTTCCTCATATTTTTTTTTGCTATTATCATTCAAAAAGAAAGAATTTGATTAAATTGAAAATTATTTCGCTGAAAGTTCATAGCTTTTTAAAATATGTTATGCCAACATTACATTGTAAGCATTAAACTATCAGCAAAATAAAGCAAAAACATAATGCTTAAAGAACGTGCAAAACTGCAGGATTGAAAATGTTGCTGAATGTGAAAGTTACCGCCCATGAACAGTAGTACTTGCTTAAGCAGAATTCGTCATAATATGAGCAAATTTTGACTAGAAGAAAGTTCATATAGATAGAACCTTAGCTACAACAATCACAACGGAATGATTACATCACTAAGGTGTTATGCATCTTGACAAAACGCATAAAACGTTGCAGAAGCAAGTCGTATATAATTTATTGCGTGTAAATTTTTTGAAGCCTTGAGAAACAATAAAGCATTATATAACAGTTAAAAGTAGCAATGAAGTATTATGCAATTTCATACTGTATCATTTAAAATATAAAAAACCTATTTTGAATGATATGTGGACAGCACTTTGAAAAAAATCCCAAGTAATTGTAGTTGTTTTTTTTTTCAAATAAAAAAATGGATAACAACACAATTACGTTTACATTAATACAATTATGGAATTTCATACAAGAATGTAATCAAGGATTTCTTACTCAGTTGAGAGAGTGCTGCTGAATTAACACGAGGTTCCCTAAGCTTAAATCAGATGTAAACATATTTTTAGTTTGTCTTTTAAACATCAAGCAAAAAAAAAAAAAAACAAACACAGTCTACATAACATTGAAAAAAAAGACATATATTTTTTTCAGAGAGTATGTAATATTTTACCATTTCTTTACATCTATTTCCTAATACTGACAGTGCTATTTTTAATTTTCTTTTCACTTTTCCCAATATACAGGCACTTCTTTTGTCGGCCAATTTCATAAAGATTTAAATTGATTACACAATTACTATAATTAAATCTGCAAACAAAACTTCACTCCCATTAATTCTTTTATAACTTCAGTATTCTTACTGGATAAAGATAAGATGGAAAGATTTGAACATTATTAATATGTACCATGCATGTTGTATACGTATCTTTAAAAAAGAAGTAAATATATCGTCACCTTAGTGCAAAAACTCAATAACTGCATATAGATAAAGAAGCAGATATTGAGTTCTTGCACTAAGGTGACGATATAATAATATAAGTTTTCTTTTCCGATGACGTAGTGCATTTGATTTATGAGCCCGTTTGACACATATGTCTTTCATAATATGAATCATCATTTTGTTTTAAAAAACTGTCTGCATAGATACAGGTCTAAAATCACACCGTTAAACATTATGATAGTGCGACAGATGGGATTTATTGTTGAAAATAAGTATGCGCGTATATCAATCAGTTTTGTAAGTCAGGATTATAGAAAAAACATTGTCCGTTCAATAACTATGTTAAACATCATCTACTAATTTATTTGTTGAACGTAAAATATATTACAGAGATATTGAATGCCTATCCCATATCTGTCATTTCAGACAAATGACATAAATAGATTGCATTCCGATAACATTACTTTATATTATATTTTAATGTTTATAATTAAAAATTTTTAATATATGATAATACTCAACTCATATCAAGGTCATTAATCATATTGAAACACTTAATTATTATAACTGACAATTTTATTATTTAACAATATTATTTTCAATTTTAAACAATTCACAAACACATTTGTACATTTTAATTATATGCCTAATAGGGGACTTATCTTTATTATAAATATTATCCCTATAAAATGGCGGCGGTGTTTTTGTTAATAGCGTTGACTTCATTATGGCCGAGTTTAACAGCCAATCAGAATCAGAAGGGCTGACTTTTCTCGCAGTGGCATTCTTTTATAAATGATCATAATGGCCCGAATTTTATATCAAAATTGTTAGCTGATTTTTATATTGGCACTGAGTTTGAAGTGTTAACGTGTCAAATATTTCATTCTAAATGATTAAATTGAAAATGGTAATAAATATCGTCTTTGGGCCTTAGAGTACATTAATAAAATTAGAAAGCAAGTTTAAAAAGTACAAATATCCAATAAACGCGTTCTAAGACTAGCGGTAAAAGTGCATGTAATTTTGTTAAGTTCCATAGACATTGACCCATGTATTGATGGAGATTACTTTACTGGATTAAGGTCTATCGATTACATTTCAAAACGAGAGATAATACTGAAAATCAATAGTAGTAATGTGGTTTTATAGAATACTGGTTCAAATTCAAAGCAAAACCTTATCTCGTAATAGTCTTATGTACTGTTTCGTTCTGAATCAGATACATTTTTTATATACAATGCATTGATATTTGTATAATTACTTCATTTTATTACCGACAATTTCATTTTATTTTATTTTCTAAGTATATACTTTTCAATGAAGCTTGAACATTTAGATTAGAGATAACAATATACACATGCACCATTTCATTCATAACAATGGCCCCTAAAAAGGTCTTGTTCTGTTCTACAGTAAACATCATTCTTACCCTAAACTGTTTCACAAAGGTCAATATTGTGGACAAAAGTTTACAAATGACATGAACTTTTAAACATAACGTTAAATAACTTAAATAATACCTCCTTTATTGTACACTGAAGTGTATTTCATGTCATGGTTTTAAAATGTCAGGAGATTAAATAGAGTTAAAAAATCAATATAGTTCATGGTTAAAGATTATGATTATATTCAGATATATCTTAAAATGTCAATAAAATGACACACATTAAAAGAACACCCAACAACAACAAAGAGCACCTGTGCTTGTCATGAGAGCCAACCATATACTGTTATCAATGTCTGAAAAGTTTGGTCCAATTAAATTTCATTTTTTTACAGTTCTATATTTCTCCTATTATATTGATCAACAACAATTTCCCCGAGTGATGCAGTATCATGTTAAAACATCTAAAAACCAACACTAGAAATAAACAACAATTTTAAGTTGATAGTAGACTGATTGTGTCAAATATCTGTGAGTTTCACTTATCTTTATGATTAATTCACTAGGTAATTATGCTAAAATGATAGACCAAGCGGTAAAACTCGATAATTTAAGTCTATATATATAGGATCCGGATGTAGTTTTCAAGCGTTAAAGAGTTAATACATAATTTTAGAGATACTGCGCGAATAGAGACGGGTATTGTTTATATTGAGTAATTGGAAAGTTCCGGTAGTCACATTAACTGAAATAAGCTTTAATTGTAATGAATGATATTTTGTTGAGTATAATACTTATTTGTATTGGACAGATGTACAGCTATCAAATCTATACAGAGACAAGAAAAAGTTTATATAAGTTACATTAGTTTCATTCACTGATATCAAGACATTTGTTGAGTGCGCACGATACTTAATTCTTTTTGACAGGTGATATAAAGGTAACAAATCTTTACTAGACGAGGCATCAGCCGAGTCCAATTTTTCCAATATAGTTTTTATTTCATGATTCGAGACATGATAATGATGCTAATTTGATAGGATTTGATTCAATAGTGATTACAGTAAGTATCGAAATATAGCGTTGTTCAAATGCATTTTGTTACATTTAGGTCTAAAATAAATACATTATCTTTCAAAGTACAGTAAAGACAATATCAATTGAAAGAAGTTGGATTCTTTGATGAATTTATGAATGAAAGAGTTTGCATTGGAATATAAAACATATTTTAGACATGGACATTTCTTTAGTATTGCCTATGTGATCACTTCTACTACAATGTGTAAATAATACATAAGGATTTAGCCATTAGCAGATATGTGGCTGCACTTTCCACTCTGATTGTAATAAAAATTAAGTTTGGCAATGGAGGATCTAAACTTTTCAATGACAGGTCTGATCTGCAAATATTTGAAGAAAGTTAACGATTAAATAAATTAATTAAGAGTTGTGCTATCATTGATGTCACCTGTTATTAATAAGAATCATATGTTTCTTTTATTTCTGGTAAATTTGTATCTAGGTTTTTCATCAGAAATGATACACGGCTGTTTATATGTACTTTACAAAAAGGAATTGTCCGTTGTTTCAGTGGAGACATACGGAAAGAAGGGTTAAACTATTTTTACCCATATTTCAAGACTATCCAATTTATATATAAAATTCTATTGCTCTACGTTCACGGAAGAAATGATTGATTAAATTTCACATCACACATTAATACCGATTATGTCCACCATATAGTACGTCCTGGCAGCGTGTGCGCATAGACCGACGAGTTTGTTGTTTTTTACCGGTAATGTTTTTCCTTTTCAGGAATAAGGCATGTGTTACATGTACTTCAATGATGTTCAACTTTGGAAAAAAGCGACGTCTAAATAGCGTGGTCCAAAAAATCCCAAAGGTGTGCGATTGGCGTTCGTCGGGCCAATCATAAATGAATGCTATATTATACCCCCTGAGGAAATTCAAAATATATCCTGATGTATTCTGTTTAGACAGAATGATACTGACATTATTTTGCACAGTAAGCGACGTGTCTCTCAAACATCTCAACTCCGCATTTCATTTGTCTTACGACGAGACGTGTGCAAAAACTATTCTCAATGCCTGCGCAAACCAATACAGAACCTCCGCCTAAAAACAACATCTTTTAACTTCACAACAGTCGGTATAACATTCATTTCTTCTACGGTATACACGAAGCCTTAGATAAATAAAAAATGTCGACTCGATAGAGAAAAGAATGCTATTTAATTATTGTCTTATCCAGCGATAGTGTGTACCGCCAATTTACACGATTTACGCAATGACGTCACGTGAATATACAGCCAATGTAAGAACAATGTCCACGAGGAGCATTTTTGCGCAGTCATTTGCGTTCAGTTTGGGCAGTTATTCGGTTGTTATGTGTATCATGGGTGTTATCTACGTCGGCACAAAGGTGACATGTGTGTGTTTTTATTTATCTCGTGGCAACGAGATACTATGTCGTGACCATGAGTTACAAAGTCGTGGCCACGAGATACTATTTCGTGGCTACGAGTTACTAAGTCGTGGCCACGAGATAGCTAAGTTGTGGCCACGAGATAAATAACCAATCAGATAACACCATTTATGTGAATTTCCCTCATTTACTAGACATGTGCTAAAGTACAAGGATGCCCCTACTTCACCAGCCTGTAAAAGTGCCATTTATACAGACTTATTGACTTGTCAATAATTTTACATTTAGCGTCACTGTGACCCTGACTTCCGACTCAATGACCGATGTTTAACTCAATGACCTCGAAATTATTAGATGTCATCCACTGATCAGGTACAATGATCTTTCTGGGTTATATAAACCATGGCTTATCCCTTCTAAATTATTTATCAGCCAATGATTTTACCTTATAGGCTATCTACTGTCCATGGGCAATGTCTCTTTCAAATAAAATATACCAGGACTTATTCCTTCTCATGTTATCGTATAAACAAGTTAAACAGGCCGTAGTACGTACAAACTGACTAATTCGATCACAAAATTGTCGCTACAAAGAGCTATAGTCAAAATTAATGTCTGATATGCCTTGGAAGGTGACTTTCTGATATGATCCTAAAGACAAATTCAAGGTGAATATCATCAGTATTTTCAAAGATTAATGTTGCATGTAAAAGTAAGTTGTTAAGTTTAAAAAAATCATAATATATATATTATGAATTTTGATTGGTTAATTATCTCGTCCCCACGACTTAGTAACTCGTGGCCACGACATAGTATCTCGTGGCCACCACTTAGCTATCTCGTGGCCACGACATAGTATCTCGTGGGCACGACTAAGTAACTCGTGACCACGACATAGTATCTCGTGGCCACGAGATAAATAAAAATACACGCATGTCACCTTTGTGCCATCGTAGTTATCAGCAGTATTAGTGGCAATTTGAAAATGATTGCTTCGTAGTGTGTTCATAATGAAGATGTCTTGAGAAGGCGTCATGATGCGCGGACGTCCAATACGTGTTTAATGTTTCGTATGTCTTACTTCTTAGAAACTTTGCCTAAGGTTTCGAACAGAACAGATAAAACTTCCAATGCATTTCAATGACAGTCTCACAAACATTAGGTGAAACTGTTTTGTTTAAACGTCTTTATTTTACTGACAACAAACTCTATAAAGAAAATTCAGATTTGCCAGCCATTGTCGGATGAAAAGTCTACACATGTTGTCCGCTGCTATATTTGCAACAATTTCAAACCGTATTTTCCAAGGAAAGCTACGATTTAACATAACAATTTTAGATGAATAATGGTATCAAAATCAGGTTTATTTTGATATTAGGTAACTTATGACATTGATATTATGTAATTGGATGTAGTTTTAAAATTGCGCATTATATTTGTAATTCATGTCAATATCAGGAATATGTAGGCATCCATATCAAGTAAGTATAAAAAACCCATTGCTTTAACATCATTTCATCGTGAAGAACATATCCACAAAGGTAGGTTGTGTCCCAAATTTTATGTAGATCATTTGCCAGTTCACGGGAAAATTATAGAATCAATATAAGGTAAATTACGGTGACAGTATCGCGTAATTTATGGCATCAAATTAAGACAGTTATTACAGTACACGTCTCTTATACTGCTAGTAAATATAGCAATCTTGACCTCAATATAATTGCAGAATAAATTTGAATAATATTACGACTAACATATTATGTTATAGTCTCATTCCATATATAAACAGCAGAAGTGATCGTTTAACTACATTATAATAAACATATATTTATTCTTATTTACTTTAAAGATTTACATATTATTAATATTACATTCACATTTAATTTACATAATCATAACATCCAGGACAATTACTCCATGGATTAGTTTACGTTTGAGAAAAGTGCCAGACATAAAGTCGTTTACCATTAAATAAATTACATTTTTATTGTTATGAATAATCAAAGCATACTTTGCATGAAGTTGCATCAGGAATATTGCCAGTTTATTTCCTTGTTGTATTCAGTTTTATGATGCAGACTTGTTATGATGTTACCTAATACACGATGCTCGAAGATTTAAAAGGATGATCAGATATAAAATCATATAAAATTTTACATCACTGTTTAAACAACATGTCTATGCTTTTACTGATTAGAGAACGAAAAAAGCGTCCTGCAAGTAGCATATGAACTGACAGTGGGGAGGCTGGTTTCAACAATGAGAGGACAACTTAAATACAGGATTAAATGTATCACTTCAACATCAGATCAAGACATGAATCCTCTTGATGAATATGATAACTGTGACCTCGAAAACTTACCTGGAGCTACTTTTGAAACGGGGGCAAAATCACCGTCTGATATTTTCCTAAATTTTTGTGATTAACCAAATGTACGGACAACGAGTCTTTAAATGCTTTTGTGTCGGAGTGTCGGAGAAAAGGGTCTGGGCAAAGATGAAGTGAAGATATACATAACTAATGCAGCTTATAGAATAAAGGGGAAAGAAACGATAAAACCGTTTTTACAAAATGTTACGCCACTGATGCGAAGCATGCACACCCAGATATCAAATATTTTGAGATATTTCAGAGCAATGCTTTTCATAATATTTTTCATACAAAAAGACATCGTTCATCTTCTGATTTTTTTTATTTGTCAAATTGATACATCGCCAGTAGTACGAGAAATGATCAGTTAGACAACTGTTTCGGGCAACAGTCATATGAAACACATAAGTTAGGTTTATTCAGGCACCATGACAGCAAAACATATCGCCATACAATTCTCTATAAAACGTAAGGTCTTTGATGGGGTCGGACTGCAAAAGTAGACTGACATTTGCCAATGGTCACGTAAAACAATAGAATAAAACATATCCTTATGACAGATGTGTTATAAATCTTGAACCCTCGTCTAGTTTGTAAAAAAAAAACATCAATATATATCTTACGTAGAAGAAATCTTTTCATAATTTCTGTAATTAGAATGAATATATTGCTTGTCCGATTTATTTGTCAAAAGTGATATGCTTTGCTATAAAAGCATTCAATTTGTCAAACACTAAACAGAAATCAACTATATCTATTTTTATGACTCCAACCACGTAAGCTGCGATATATTTTAATTAATGTTTTTATCTGATTGATTGTTAAAGTTGTCATTGTATCTTAGCAGTTAATATTTTTGTTGTTTATCTTTATTTTGTAATTTTCATCAATTTAGATTTTGAAGCCTTATTTAGAATTCATCATACATACTAGAATTTGTAACAAAAAGTAAAACTTTACACAATGAAATTGTTGATAATTTGGATTCGCCTCCATGTGTTCCAAGATCAGCATTCGAAAGACGGTTAAACTGTTAATCTCGTGGTTGTAACGTTAGTAGATAATGTGGTAGAAGCAGGGGCATAAATTAAAAAAAACAACTGAAAACCAAATAAATGTGGGCGAAGCATCTATATCCCTGAAATTATTATCAAGGATACATAAGCACCTGCGAGATAGACGTTTGATTAAGAATGTTTGTATTCCAAAGGAATAGACATGTTATATATTCTATCACCATAATATAACAATTTAAATCTTCAGAATCTACAAATCCTTTTTATGCCATATCTGTGATAAGTATATAACCGCCTCTCCCAAATAAACTTCGAACATATTCGTTCGCGAGCAATTATAAAAAATCTTAACACTAAAAAAGCTAATGAAGCAATAAGAGATAAACTTATTTTGACCCAAAATATATTTATATATGTCATATACATGTTACACTTTGAAGAATTCTTTGGTACATAAATGTTGAATGCACAAAATAAATTTAAAATGGAAAGCAAAGACACTTTTTTCCCAGATTTTAAAAAAGTATAGGCAGATAAAGAGAATTACGACGACTTAATAAGAATGATTTTATTCAGTCATTATTTTGTTATATAAGTTTAACATATTAAAAAGAAGGAATATTTTAGAACTTTTGATTAAATTGTTTTCCCTCTTTTGTGTTACAGACAATTTGATACAATTCTTTTTTTGTTCTATATCGATAATTTAATGAAATCAAACATTGACATTGCAAGATGCAATAAATCAAAGTTATATGTTGTTTAATGTTTGCAATCTAAAGGGAGATTATTATTTCTAGATTAATGCAATACTGTCTGTAGTTACCCTTCTTAATTCGCAATGCTATGTTGAAAATATGACCAGTACATACAATTAGCAATTGGACACACACTGCATTCTCTGTATATACTCAAACCGCTGACGAATCATTCTGTAATGTTGCAACAAATAAAACGAAGAATAAGAAAAAGTAATAATTATGTGTTACTTGCGTGTAAAAAAACAAAAAGTAACTCACCACATTTAACAATTATAACATACAGCGGACACAAATTGGATGGCCACATGTCTGACCTGAATATGGCCTATTTGGACTTAGGAAGCCTTGTGGCATGGTTATGAAAGGCAATGTGTTATTTCACCCATTTAGCATTTGACATTTATCAAAACGTAACTATAAATTATATACTTTATTACTATACATTTGAGGACAAAAGTAAATTTAAAAGAGATTTACATGTCATTTATTGATTTAATCTTGAGTATTGCAAAGCTAATAATTATAAAAGACAACAATGTAACAACAAATTGTATAAGTAAATGTTAAACAAAGTTAGCAATAGGAATACGATATTAAAACCTATATTGAACACCACTGGCTGAATGTAAAAATACATTTTATTTTTAAATTTCAATGTATGTGTTGAATAAAGAAAGCTTTACATTCGAAATCAACTATAGAACTATATCTGCGAAAAACTCATGCAGAAGAAGCTTTAGTTTATGAACTTATATATAAAAGATTCTCGTCTACAAACATAGTTTATAAAGATAAAAAACAATGATAAAAGGACTACAGTCTAGATATGAATTGAAATGTCTGTACTTTGTATATACATGTTGAAAAGATCTAATGTTAACCTGTATTTGAAAGAATATAAGATAACCAAAAAGAAGATGAAGAAATGTATAAAAAGACTATTATTGAGTTGGACAGGCTAAATTAGTTTATAAACCTGTGCAAATATTTTTGACTGTTTTGAAAAGAGTTAATGAAGGCTCAAGTTTTGATTTTTTATCATATCTAATAAACTAAAAGCATCTGTAAAACACGGTTAGAAAGGCTATAGCATAAAATTTCGTTCCAAATATGAACTACTAGTTAAGAAAACATGCTTTATAAAATTGTAGTTTATGCTTATAGTATGTTAAGCTATATTAAAGGGAAGATTACTCGAAAGTTATAGAAAGGAAACAGTTGACATTTTTAGACTCGGTTTATTGATTCTGCTCATGATATAATGAGTATAAACCCTAGTTGTAAAGAACATAGTTGATCAGCCTCAAAAGGACACACTAACACTAAGGGAAAGAAGCAAACACTAGCACAATAAATAATTAATTCATATAAGCCATAAAGCAAAGACATGCACACAGAATAATATTTTACACATATCATATTTTGTTAAAGGCATATCTTTCTATAATATATCACTAAAATGATACTTTAATTTATAACAATTATAAAATAATTTGTTTACATTATTCATATATTTATGTTTAATGCGCATGGTTGATATAAAGGTTGTTGTGACAGACTTATATTATTGCATTGAATTATATACTTTTGAATATTCAATAAGAAAATTAATATCATGCTTTTCATTAATAAAATAATATGACCGAATCTAGTAAAATAAAATCAAAATGTTTATATTAAGCATACAAATGCACACTGTTCGCTAAATGCATCGAACATTACAAATATAAGCGACTTTAGATAATATAACAAATAAGCAGTTAGAAAACCCGTTATAACAATATTTCAAAACATTACAGTACTGTTTAATGAAAATGTTCATCATATTTATAAACGTGTCCTTACATGTATTAAAAAAAAACAAAAAAAAACAACGAGTATTCTTTTCAGAGAAAAAGGCATTGTTATGTTGTAAAATTGAATTGAGAGCATATAAGATGCATATCACCTGAAGAAAACAGTGCTCAAAGAGGTGAAATATTTTTAGATATAGGTTAGGAAAATGTAAACGAAATTGCATGTTGATTTTCAAATAAAATACCAAGTACTATAACTAATTATTTGCCAAAACAACACTAAAACAAAATGGCTTAACTTTATGCATGACTAATGTGTAATATGTCTTTTCAGAGATTGCAACAGGACACCAAAAAAAGCATTTGAAAAATAAAAAATAGCTTTTTCAGCCTTTAAACAAGTGCCATATCTGTGTAAAAATGGACAAGTAATAAAGTGATAATAAAGACGAATTTCTTCAACCATTGTTCACAACAGCTCGTTCATATTATAGTATTTCTTCTTGTCGGAAATCTCAGCAAGATATTTTACATGTTGGTAACAAAACCTGAATTGTGCCTGAAATAAAGTAAATTGATAATTTAGACCAAAATAATAATAATAATAATAATAATAATAATAATAATAATAATAAAAATAATAATAATAATAGTAATTTAATCATTCCACTATATCAATAGTCAATATTTAGACCAAATTATAATAATTATAATTTAATCATTCCATAATATCAATTTGTCAATAACTGTATTTTTGTGTTTTATTTTATGTAATTTTAAACAGTAGACATAGGCAATGTTGTGCAATTGATTTGAAAATAAGGCGAATTTATTTTAGTGATAAATTTGCGAGAAGATAAAAAATGTTAAGTGAATACATGTTTGCAGGGGTTTATATAAGATGTAATATTCTGAAATATCAGACAAGTTCACAATAATGACAAGTTGGATATACTCGTATATAGCTCATGTTTAATTATTGATGCAATGTGATGCAATGTGAAGTGATATAGAAGTGATATAGACAATTTTGACTCAATAGCTCGTCAAATACAACTTAAATAAGAAGCATAAATAGAGAATAGTTTTTCGAAGCCTGCATATTAAGATAGTACCTTAAATTAAGATAATTCACAGACTTCTTATGATGATAGTTAATTTATTACTTACAATGTCGGTAAAAGCTGACTTCTCCCTTGAACGCATTGACCTAAATGGTATTTCAGGACACTAATTTCTTTTCTCAAAGAAACACTTTTTCTGATATAATAGAGACAGCACCAAAATAAATACAGCTTCGTTCAGCTCCAGTCCTATTAAAACAGCAATAAACAACAAAGTATTTATATAATATAACGTATACATTTACAAAATATTTAAGCCGAATAAAAAAATCAATATAAAACTAGCTTTGTTTGTTTGATTCGAGGTTACTCACACCACCCCCATATAGGGGTATGGGGACTTTCCCCTTTTTGGAAAACCTAGGTTCTGCTGCATTTTTTTTATAACGGTATAAAACTAGCTTTACAAACAAAAACCAAACAATAATTAATATCCCCTTTATACGGATCAGCATTAAAACCCAAAATATGAAAAATTTATTTTAAAAATATTTTTTAATCAATTTCTTACAAACTGAAAATCGATTTTTCATTTCTTTTTGCCTTTGACCTCATTTTCAAAATCCTTTGCCCGCTTTAAAAAAGCTAACTTTTGTGGGCTTTTTCTACATTTTACCCTTTAAATTAATGTTTCAAATGTTGCTCCCAAAAGAGCTTTATGTAACAAAGTTGCCTTAAGTTTTACATAATATTAATGAAAAATAATAAAATATGTATATTATGTGTACAGATTACGTTACAACTGGGAAGGCGAAGCTCGGTTTTTTTATTAATAATTAAGTTCTGGATTGAAAATGAATGATAGATACAAAAAGGATTCCTGAAAAGTTACTAGGAAAAACCCCTGCACATATTTGCTGAATCTAAATGTTCGTTTTTCCTTGCAGGATAATGTATACCTTTAAACAAAGAACATGTGATGTATTTAAAACACAGAAGTATTAAAATCTGAAAAAGGCAAAGGAATTGAATTATATGTATAAAACTGGTCACCAAAAAGATCTTGGCATAATTATTCTTAGCTAAAAAAAAGGAACATATACCAATCCAGTGCGCGATATTGTCATGTCCCGTATTGTACCATAATCCGTTGTGTCAACCGTCTTACAAGTTACTTGGAAATGACCAACTTTGAACGCCTTTCCATCTTGCGGTAGATAATGTCCGACAGACTGAAAATTAGTAATATGAAATTAAAAAAGAACATCTGTAAAAAACAATTATAACATTAATTTTGGATAAGAATTTTTAGCAAAATTCAAAATCAGTCTAATTTATGTTTCGGTGAGTACATAAGTAACATACAAACAAAATGATTTAGAATTCAACGACCTATCACAGTCTTTAAGCCTTAAAGGTGAGTCTTTGGTTTATCCACCCCACCCCCAAACATTTTTTTTTCATAGCAAACATTTGTATTGCATAGCAAGCATTTGTATTGCATTAAATTTTGTTGTAAAACGACACTGAAATTAAATATGTTAGGTATGGATTAATTTGCCAACCAATACTATTAAATAAAATCTTACATATAATTATCTAAAACAATCCAGATAATCTATAAATGTGCACTAACTTTATCTTTCAGGTTTTCGTCGTCCAAACTAATAACACAAGCACATTTGTCCTGATAAAGCATCGATATAAAGTCTTCAACTGTATTCGGCATTGGAGTCTGTGTAACAATAAATTTGTATGGATTTTCGTATCCCTGAAATATAGATACTAGTTAAATATAATTTCAAGTAACATTATAATTTAATGATGCCGTTTAAAGTATATTTTGACTTTGATAGTAATCATATACATCGTATGAAAGCTTTTACAACACCTCCTTTTTTTACATAGAACTAGACATATATTAAATCAGTCTAATAATCTAATCAGTTAATAACGCGGGAATATGACTTCATAACTTCATAACTTTCTGGGATGAGTGAAAAGAAATTTAATATACAATGACAACAATAATGTAAGATCTTTGAAAATATCTGTGACTGTTAATAGCTTACATATATCCAAAGTGTGCTGATATAATAAAAGAGTATTATTAAAATGCCAATTATAATTATACAATTTAAATGCATCATGTATAAATTCAATTAAAAAGGCTATCTATATATTCACTAAAAGAAAGGGAGGCAACGCAAGCAAGGTTCATGAAAAAATATTGAAAAGGGCGACAATCGAAACTTCAAATGAAATCAAAATAACTTCACTTGAAAACATAAACTTACATTTACATAAACTGCATTTATGTATTCATGCTTTGTTGATGACAGTCTCACTCTGTAATCATCGCCTATACATAAAAAATAGGATGTTATTTATTAAAGCCTCAAAATGTTGAATGTAAATTTGTTTGATGGTTTAATGTTATAAAGATCTATTTTCGGCTTTAAATCACTTCCTAATGAACAACAGGGTATTTACCCTGAATGCAAACTTAAACAACCACTGAATAGCCACGGTTTTCTATTCAAATGAGAATTTCATACAAATAGGGTATATTTACCGACGGTTATTTTCTATTGAAATCTACTATTATTACAGTCTGGTATTATAAGTGTGAATGAAAAAGGAAGTTTACCTACACAATGACTATAGGTAATGTGATATTGTTGAAATGCAAAAAAGTGTTCAAACTTTTAAGTTTAACAAGGTTTGTACACAATTATGAATTACAGGTTGGTTGTCTAATCTTTTTTAAACAGCTTTAAACTTATGCTTACTTTAATAATTATTTTATATTTAGTAAATCTAATCCACTCTGTCTGCCAAACGATCATTAAGTCAAAATTCTACTTCCATTTTATGTAATTAAAAATGTATTTTATATATTATCCCCATCTCTTTGTTGCACTGACTTATTATCATCACTAACAGCGAAAAGATCTTTAACATTATCATATTTTTAATCATAAAAAAATATCATAATTTATAAATTATATAGAAGATAAGAGAATGTAATGCAAATGTTCATACAAGGAATGTCAGCTCCGTGTCTATTGTCCTTCCTTAATTTCTTGTTAGCAGATGCTTTCCCATTTAAGTCTTTCGGCATAACAACATCAGTAAATGTCTGAAATGATCAAAAATACATCCACAGTCATCATTATTTAAGGGTATATAGTTATAAAAGGAGGTCATCTTATCCAATTACATATTGTTTGTATAGAGATTTGAATAAAATTTATTGACATAAATTGGTTATAAGGTCCATTTTTATTTCTTAAAAGTGTTTTTTTTATGATATCCTGTTATAGTTACTAATGTGTTACATATTCGCCAATAAGCTGAACCATGGATTTTCCTCTGTTGCTTTTTAGCAATAATTAAAGTTATATTGATTTTGTGTTGTATGAAATTCGAAATACTACTTTGTTTACAATTTGTTACATTTGTGACTGATAATTTTATATTTAGCACTTCTTTTTTCAATTGACAAACATGCTCAAAAACCATCAATCAAACAGTTAAAACTCCATGTCTGCCCTTTTTGAAGAAAAAAAAAACTTGTTTGTTTCTGAGGCATAATGTGCTTTTGAAATGAATGTACATATTTGCAAAAGATCAGTATAATGTTTTGTAAAGTTATTTTAGCTACCTGTTACTTAGATAATTCATGTTCATTTAGTAGCTTCAATACACATTAGTAGCTAATAATTGATCAACTGTAGTCCGTATAATTTATATGATGCAGCAATAAACTTTTCAATCTTAAATCGAAGTACTTGTGAATAGATTGATAAGAGGTAATGTAAGTGTGATAACTATTATCAAATCCCCAATATCAAAAGGATTGACTTGAAAAAAAAAACATTAAGGACTAAACGTGCAACAAGTGGACTATATTAAACAGCAAAAGCTTTCCGTCATTATTTTTATTGAATAAGTCGATTGTGACAATTAAAGTCAGTATACTGTTCTTATTTATAAGAATGAATGATATTTCAAAATAAAAAGTTATTTTAATTACACAAATAGTTTTAAAAATATGCATATGTACCTGAAATTGATGTGATGTTTTATCGTCTGTCATGATGCGAGGAATATGTGTTATCGGAAGTGGATCTGGATCGCACGTGAGGGCATACAGAAGACACCGATGAAGAAATATGTACTGTTCCTAAACAAGAGGAAGAACAATACATGGTTCTGAATAACTAATATCATGTCAAATCATAAAAATACCAAATATCATCCATATATAATAACATACCAAGTTTTGCACCATGTGACCTCTTTGTCCTCGTAGCGCCATCACACGACCAAAAATGTCGACATAATTATCATTCATGCCTTCCTGTATAAGTGTATCTAATGCGATGTAGGTTCCAGTTCTACCGATTCCTGCACTGGTATATAAAAACATTAAAGGATGATAAAATTACATAGTATCAAAATCGATATCAATGTAAACTGTTTTCTTTTGTAACTGAAAGTAACAACTCAAAATATCTTTTTCTTTTGATTTGAGTCATTTCACTCATGTAGTAATATTTGCATTATATTCTTAATACATGCATTAATTCTTGAGATTAATATTCGTAATGTGTATGTTGACATCTGACGATATATGGTTTGGCGAGTCTTTGCAGTTATCAGTCATATATATTATATCAATACAAACAAATACCTGCAATGCACTACCATTGGGCAAGCATCGTTTGACTTTGATTGTTCAACTTTGTTTCTAAACTCTATCAGAGAGGCAACATTATCTGGAACTGATCGGTCAGGCCAGGCAGTATAGTGATATTGTGTTACTTTCCTTGATTCAGAACCCTTTGAAATTGAAAAAAAAACATTGTTATAAATGGTGTATTATCTTTTTAGGTCTATAGTATGCACATAATTTAAAGACAATTTACTATAACGTAGGGATAGAGATAATTTTTGTTCAACATATTAGGAAGATCAAACAAGTAGAACGTTTATGTCTTAAACAAATCAAAGGTCATTTCAACGTATATTTATGTTTTGATGCGATAAAACATACCTGTACAACAACAGAAAACTCCCTTAAAGTGAATTCTGAAAATATTATCTCAGCAATGCACATCACTTTGTATCCATGGTAATTCTTTGTTTTCCCTTGATCTGGCCAATACTGTTCACATTTCATTTTCTATGAAGTAAGCAAAGCATGATTTTTTTATGTTTCTTATTAAATTATTGTGTGTATTACCAAATTATACGTGACACAAGTTAAAATGAAATAATTATTAGATATATGCATTTAACTCTCAGTGTATTTATAATTTTATTACATTAAGTGTATAGAAATTGTTTCTATTGATTCTAAAATAATAAGTTTTAATCAGGCTGAATCGTTGACCAGGTATTTATATATTAAGCCAAGTTAATCAGGAAAAATACAAAACTAAATCAAGTTTTTTTCTGGCAAGTATGGTAATATACAAACCCCAGACTCATCTAGATTGGTCAACATAATAATTTTATCTGTTTTTTCTTCCCATATCATCTCCCAAAAGTCTTTGTAAGCATTCATTGCATCCTTAGTTGGTCCTTAAAACATTAATGAGTAAATAAATATCAGAGAAAAACTGATGTAAAAATGACACCCCAAGTAAGAGTCAAATAATATAACTGAAATAAGTGAAAAAATATATGAGAAATATTGATGTAAATATGATACCCGAAAGTTGTAGAATTCCGCTTACCTTCAACAGTATATCTTTGCAATATTAAGTATTATTAATTAAAAATAGTACTGTGCTTTAAATCGTTTTTTAAAAATCATTATTCCTATATATAAGTTAAACCAAGTATACATACCGAGAGAGGCTATGTACTCTGGTGACTTCTTGTGCCCCTAAATTATGAAACATAAATAGATGTGAAATATCTCTTTATAAAAATATCCATATACAAATACTGATAATTCATGAATATTATCTGGTCAGTCAAACCAATGTTCTGTCCATGGCAATGCAAACACATTTGTTATTTTTTGTGCACACATTATTTTTAAAAAATGATGGCATTTTTTCAATTCAAGGCATAAGTGTGCTTAGCTGCATCAGTTATTAATATTAAGTTATTATTTTTACTTTAACAAAATATCAAATGTCTAGCATAGGATTGTCAGTGAAAAATAGTTGTATGTTGAAAGGAGCGCTAAACATGAAAATATTCCTATATAAAAATTTATAAAAATAATCAAACAAGTATGTGTGTTTATACATACATCAATGTAGTTTGCGTTGATATAGGTTTTACTTTTTAAGACAACACGAGTAGCATCATCTGAAACAGCAGAAAATATACGATCTTCCTAAATGCTCGAATTAACTAAAGATATCTTACGCTCGCCTTTGGGTAAAAAAGTATTGCAGACATAAGATAAAAGCTAGGATATTCTCACCGGATATTTTATGTTTAATTTGAATAAGAGAATGCACAAACGTAATTGGACAAAAGTAGTTGAAATGTGTATTCCCTGTGACTGGTCAAGATAATCTGGTTCTTTCTTAAAACAAAGTGTAAGTTTTTTTGCTTTTTTTTTCAATGACACTATGTATTCATACAGTGTTTAATTATAGTGTATATCGTTAAGAATTTAACATGTCTTCTCTGTGTCGTTTTACATTAATTAAAACATGATTGTATAAGACCGTAGCGGTATTGCTAAACATCAAATTTGAATAATGAATCATAAAATGCTCTGAGATATAGTATGTATAAATTAAAAGTACATTATAAATATAAGTACACAGTATAACGTCAATCAATTTTGTAACTAAAAAAAGGAACCAGCCAAACCTTACAAAGATTTCTTAAAAAAAGAACAAGTATTTACATGCATATACTCCGTTGTATCTATTTTTCTTGCGATTATACCTCGTTAGAGCTTCGTCACAAGGCCTTGTCAATCCTTTGGGTAATTTCTAAATTGAAAATGAATTTCAAAACAATATAACACCAAACGTAGAAATAGCTGAATTATTATGTATCATCAAATTTATCGTTTCTATATCAATATAATTATAAATACAGGTTTATCTATTGAACCGATAGAATTAATTTACGCAGTTTAACATTTCTAGCAGTATTAAATACCAACATTTAATTGTTCCTACAATAATTTAAGTTTAATATTATCTTATTTCAAACTATAAAAACTTATATTAAGTTCCCCCTATCCTATAACAGGTACAGTAATATGAAATATGCAATTAATACCCAACCTCAAACTCATCTTCATAATCAGTCTTCTTCCTAGTGTATTCAAGTAGATCAGATATTTGAATCCGGGTTCTAAGTAGACTCGCTGTATTGTAATACAAATCAGCACTCGGTGGATTTACTTCTGTAATTTACAATGCCCTGTTTTTTTAAGAATGATCCTATATATACATTGAGGTTTTGCAGTTGTTTCACGCAATAAATAAACTACTTGAAAAAAGTAATTAATCTTCTAAAATATGTAATATCTGTTAATAACTTTATATCTGATACAATCGATATTTCTGACAATAAGGTAAGAAATATTACTGACATACTATACATACATGCTATCTTAGCATCCCATACGAATACGGTTATTCAATGAAAAAAAAACCTTTTTCGATAAGTTTAGAACTGCCTTCGTCTAATTCTTCTAATTCTATTTCATCAACATCCGTTTCTTCTTCTGTTTTGTTTTCAAGATCTCCATCAATAGTGATAGTGGAATACGTACCATCTGAGACAGTTTTTCTATCATCTAAGTCTATGGCAAAATTATCATACATTGGTTTTGGTTTGCTAATTTCTCTCGTACTAGGATTCTTCAGCTTGTGTGTTTTGTTAGGTTGTGCATATATGTAGTCCTGAATTTCTTCAACTGCTTCCGTTTTTTTCATTGGTTTTGCATAAACATCTTAAATCATAGAAGAAATGAATAGCTGTAACACTTTTATATAATTACAAGAAATATCAATTTCTCTCATTAAACATTAACGATTATGTGATGTAATGGTTGAGGATTATGAAAAACTAAAAAAAAAAAAAAAAAAAAAAAAAAAAAAACATTTTCATTGATTTTATGCCACACTGTAACACTGTCGTTATTTTAAACGACTTAAAGTTGTATACTACTGCTAATATATGTTATATGCATACATGAGTCATGTAAATATCTTTATGTAATGCATACTTTGATCTTCTGTAATAACTGCCTCATGTTGACTGGATTCTTCTGTCGGGGATTTTTTTCTGTTGAATAAAGGACAAATTTCTTCCATATAATGCAATATTTGTAATAAAACTAAAGGACGATCCATATTATATTATGTAATATGTAAACCTAAATATAAAAACGGAATATTCAATCCAAAAATAATGAACACACGCATCGATCTTTTTATTTCAGGTTAAAGTCTTTAAATGAACTTATGCGTCATGAATGATTGATGCTATTTTATACATTTGCTAAAAGCCCTTTTTTATTTACTAACTTCAGCTTTGTGTTAGGTATTCCGAGTGAATGAAATATGTTCACAGAAAATAATTCATACGAGTAATGATATAAAAGTAATGAAGTCTTATGCAAATTTGTTTATACCTTCGTTTTAGCAAACAAATTCCCACTATGATCAGTATCAAGATTAGAACGCCTCCTCCTGCTGATGCACCTATGATTAGTTCGTTGCTGTCTTTCTTTTCTTGTACTACCATCTGTGTACCCTCAGTTAAAGTTTCGTGTGAACTTGCTCTTGTTTGACTAGTTGTTATTTCTGTCCCAAATAAGAAATTCAAATAACAATAACAAATACACGTACAATGATGATCAAATCAAGCAGATGCAAAGTATAAGGAAAATACATAATGATGCATGTATAAGGATTGAGCAATAGGATGTGCTAATATTTGCCGATAATGAAATATTTGCCATGAGCAAAACTATTTAAGTTTACAAGTAAATTTGTTCAATTCCTCTTAAGAGCCTTAAGACACACATTTGTAAAAATCTAAAATCTTTAATTAACTTAACAACAATGTAAGTATAGTGTGATGGCTCCCCAATAGTGTTTTGTTCTCAACAAGTAATAAACAATCTATGTTCTCGGTAATTTTAAACTTGATAAAACAATCTGAAATGAATTCATTACAGAAAAAATGCTTTTTACCGGTAGTGGTAGTTTGAGTACAATTATCTCCAGTCAGTTTATCCTTACATCCATCCGTACATGTACCGTTGTTTCTGTCACATTTAAGATCTTTACATCCACCAGGACAAGGTTTATCACAGGTATCGCCCCAAAATGATTGGTTACATCCGTTTAAACAATATCCGCTTGCATGTTCACATGTATGTTTACCACTTTGTACTATACATGCCGGGTTACAGGCTAAACTGCAATCGGTTGAGTAAACATTACCTTTACACAGAAGACAACTATTTCCGTTATCTTTGGAGCACTTAAAACATTTGCTGTTACATTGTTTGGAACATTTTTCTCCAGTCCAGCCCTCATTACATTCTCCTTGACATATTCCAGAACTATCACAACTCGTAGAGCATTCTTTATAGCATAATGATGTGTGTGATCCGCATGTTTTACCATTGAATACTTGTCCTTTAGGACAATCAGCGCAAACTAATGAACCATTGTGTATTTGACACTGGTTACAACCATTAATAACACAGTCAGGACATAGCGTTTCTTGCAAGCATGACACACAGAGAACATTGTCATTAAACTTATAGAGTTGAAACCCGTCATTGCAAATATAACATGTTTTCCCATCAGTACAATGTTTACAATTTGGCGGACAATTTAGACATATTGTTTCAACACCTCCTTTAAACTCATAATATCCAGCTCTACAACCACTCGAGCAAGTACGTAAATCACAACGTTCGTTTTCACATGAACTACAATTGTGTTGACATTGAAGTCCATAGAAACCAGATTTACATTGAGTACAATATCCATTATCATCATTGCATTCACTATTTAGACAATTACCATCACAGTTGAAAGTACATCTTACATGCAAACTATACTTCTTTGGCTTACAAGAAGTGCAGTCATCGTAGCTGTTACATGTTTCACAATTTTCGGGACATGGTGAACAAAATCCATTTGATAAAAAGTAAGATGATTCACAGCGTGTGCAAGTTGAACCAGAGCATGATTGGCAGCCAACAGAACATTCTGTAAATATATATTTCTTTGCCTATTTATATTTTAGTTATATTTATTTCCATATTTTATAAGTGAAAAAAAACACAAAAATGGTATGTAAGATTGTTTTATAAAAATATAAAATTCTAAACTTGACCATAAAAAATTAGGAATAATAATAAAATAAACTTTTAAAAGTCAACATTTTATAGATGCATTTAGGAAATTCAAAGAATATATCTTAACAGAAATTCACACATTTATATTCTTACAAATTATCATGAAGTAAAATAACTAACCAGTAAATACCATATCCACAACCAATACTAGTATAAGTGCTGACATTTCCTTACGCAACATTATTCCATATTCATTTATGCAAATCTACAAGTGAGAATTCCATATATCGATAATAATGTGATCAACTTCCGGGAAAATAAATGTTTTATCATAACTAAACGATGCCACTTTAATTATTCTTCTTTTTATTATGTTATATCTTAAGCTTAAAAAACAAGAATAGTATTAAAGGTATGTTTATTTTTGTATTCGTGATTTGTATTCATTACAATAAAATATATTAGACATATCGAATGTAGCATGCAGAATTTTAAAGGTAAAAAAAGAAGCGATACCTATAATTGTATTAAAAGAACTACTACAATGTTCGTTATTCCTGGTTTAAAAATAAACACACACACAAAAAGTAAGAAATATCACTAAACATTCACTGAAACGAACAAAAGATATGATATATAAATACCTTTTATAAATCACTACCAGATAAACCGGTTCAAAACTTCCTTCTTCTATTTTGTGATTTAATAACATATGGTATGCATCAGTGTCTCTCTTCAATAGATTATTTTTAGATTTAATTACATACGATATGCATTAGTGACTCCCTTTAATGGTTTAATTTTTGGTTCAAAATATTCGGATTGATACGGTCAAAAACGAACAAAATCGTATTATTTTTTAATTCATCAACTCTAATAAAATCTATTAAACTAGTAAATAATAATTACTTTAGGAAAAGATAAAATGTATTAAAGAATCATATAATAAACGAATTTACCCTTTTATTTGCATGTATCATAAATTGATCTTCATCAAGAAATGATGTATTTCAACTGTTAATATTGATAATTAATTATGACGTTATAGTACTTACGAGCAAATATTTTATCAACATTCACTGCTAGTACAACTGATGCCGTTTTAAGAACATCACTATCCCATAGTTATACACATTATTATCTTACATTATTATATGTCTAATAAATCTAGCCAATCAAAAATCTGAATTTGTACCTCGTGACCGTCCAATATTTTCCAGTAGCAATTTAACATTATACAATATGTGATGATTGAGATAAGGGATGTCAATGTGATATTTTTCGGATAGACTGTTATATAATTATGATGTTTATTAAACAGATATTAATGATAAATGTAAGTTCCAGCCGCATTATCAACTGTCTTAAATTAAAAATTTGCTATCAATTTTATTATTTATAAACAAAATATTTTCCTACATTTGCAGTACATATATGTGACGATTTGTATGGCTGTTCAAAATATATCAATTATAAAAATATTTAGTTATAAGGTCGAATCGACGACGACATTTTGATAGTATATTCTTTCCTTATTTTATCCATGGATCAGCGAAAATTCTATTTTAAATATTTTGAATATAAAGAGAAAAGTCTCTTCATAAAAGTATGTATTAATACTTAAAGCATTTAAATAATCTGCCTTTTTAGAGTACTATGACGTTTTTAAAGTTAAAAAAACAAGTATGCGGGACACTATTTTATTTTTCGGGATAACGGAAGCTAAGGGAGTATGTTGAGAAAAAGCTCATGACTTGATTGAAAACAAAATGAACAATGAAAATGCTAAGAAATCAATAACTTTGCAAACTGCTCATAGAATCGGCGTGTACAATTCAAATTCAATTCCATTCAATTCAAATAAAGTAACACCCGTCGTCGCAAAATTTGCAATCTCTCCCGAAAAGGAGTGCGTGCAAACGCGAGTAGGCTGACAAATCCATATTGTTTAAGTCAACAATACCGAAAGACGTTGAAGCGACCGGGAGACGCCTCGTCACGATTATGCTTGAGGTGCGCTCTCAAGGCAAGAAATATTTCATACATCACGCAAACTTTTCATCAAAGGTGAATTATACAGCGATGGCAAACGTGGCGATACTCGTATTAAGGAAAATAATAGGAGAAATATAAAGTGTTTATTTCGGAATGTTGAGGGATTAACCCAACAGAAAATAACATACCCCCATTTAAACAATTCACTGATAAGTATGATTTGATATTTTTAAATGAAAAATGGACGAGTAAAATTATAAATTAAACTTAAATGGTTATAAACAGTTTCATACGTTGGCACAGATGTGAAATGTGTGTGTATTTATTTATCTCCTGCTCACAAGATACTATGTTGTGACAACGAGTTCCTAAGTTGTGCCCACGAGATATTAAGTGATGCGCACGAGATACTATGTTGTGGCCACGACTTACTAAATCGTGCGCACGAGATAATGAAGTCGCTAGCACGAGATACTATGTATTGAATACGAGTGATTTAATCTCGGGCATTGGTAAAAGAAAATGATTCACAGTTATGAGATCAAAATTTTTCAGTGGACGAATATTAACTACGTGCAACAACAGATCAAGGATAAAATCGCTTTGGCGATCTTTTGTTAGATTTATGTAAAGCATTAGACCTTCGTGTGGTAAATGGCCGTATAAGTAAAGATGCTAATACGGATCATTGTACATCCTATACACATAATGGTGAAAGTCTTGTTGTTTTACTGATAAATGTAATTTTTCTAGATTTACTATTTCAATGTACAGGAGTTTACAATTTTTTTCTAATCACGCGCCTGTAATGTTTTTACGTGCGAATAGCGTATCACGTGACAAGAAAAATTACAGGCGTGCTTTCCATAATATAAAAAATGAAGTTTTGAATGAAATATCACGCGACGTAGATGAATTATGTACTTACTTAAACGCGTATAAAGACAGCGGCCAATGTACGGATTCTTTGATCAATCATGTATCTTGAATTTATTACTAGCAGAGGAAAGTATTTTGAAATACATCGTTATATACCTATATATGTTGATGAAAGACATTCTATGCTTTATCAACACATGAGTTAATGATTTAGGTAAGATTTAAAAAAGCACTTTCACAATTTAATCTAGCAATAAATTATGAAAATAAACAATTTTCGACAGTAAGAAAATAAAATGTTGCTGTAAATACACTAAACAAAAATACTTAAAAAGGAGGTAATTGAAGTGAAGGAAATAAAATAGAAAAGTAAATATAAGCATAATGTCAGTAAAAGGATACAGAGGTTCTGGTCAGTTATGCGTGACGTAGATGTGGTTATAACTTGATGTGGTATATGTACTAGCATAAATATTATATACAACGTAAAGGTAAATGCAAGAACTGAAGAGCCTTATTAACAGAATGTTTCATGATATATCGGATTATCAATATTATATATACTTTTCAGAAATTCAGGAAAGTCTTTGTAAACAGTTGTGTACTCTTTGGCATTGTCTTTTTATTGACAAATTAATGCTCGCTTTCTAGTATTTATTCTTAATACTTATCAGGTCCTATAATTATCTAAATCTATGCACTTTCTGTATCGATGTATAACGTAGGATAATATTCCTTTGTAAAAATATTATTATATCCATAAAATGTACTTCATCATAGAAACTATATATACATACTCGAACCCCTGTACTATTTTGAAAATATATGTCTACTAGATATCGATCTTTGCATCCTTCAAAACATGTTTACAGGTTTCCTGTAACATATCTGACATATTTCAGGTTTCGCCCCAAGACCTTTGTATACACTCATTTTAAGCCTATCCATCTGCATGTCCACATGTTCTTTTATTGTCCCTTACTGAACATAATGGATGGCCGAAATGGAATGGCATTAACGTGTCACATTGAAGGTTCCATGATAACCGCCATGTGAACACATCTGCTGATGTTTATAAATTCAAAATTTCACCATGTTCATGTTTAAATGTCGAATTATGCTTAAGCCGGTCCATGAACAGGCACAATCAAAAAGAGCCTGCAGCATTTTTAATTTTGTCGTTTCGGGCGTTCTTAAATCATTCCGTTTTCTATATTTTAACTACATTCTGGTAAAATAATGTCACCATTGCAATGTAGACAAATATTTCAATTATTTTCTTTTGAGTATTTGAGTCTTTGTTTTCTACTTAAGGGCGCAGGGACAGTAACTCGCATTTTCAGTTTCGTACATGAACAGGCTCTTTGGTGTTCTTCTTCAGGGAATCCGTTTTCATTGCCATCGAATTTATAGAGATGAAAACCATCATTGTATAATTAACATGTTCCAACATTCGAGCAATGATTGCAATGCGACGAACAAATTTGATATACTGTTTTCAACCGGTTTTATACTGATAATACCCAGATCTACAACCTTGCATATAAGCACATAGAAACAAGGCTTGGATTGATAACAATATACCGGATCCTCTATATATTTACTATAAGACAATTATCAACACTGGTAAAAGTTTAACTTACATGAATACCATATAATGTTTGTTTACATGAAGTACATTTATTGAAGCAATAATACCAAACTATATAGCACAATAAACGAACACTATTTGATAAAAAGTAAGATGATCATAACTTAATGATGTCGAACATATGTTCAAGATTGAAAGCCAATAAAATATCTTAACAACAATTACACAAACTTTATTTAAAACACATTTAAGTGATATGTTTTGAAATATAGTCTTAAAGCTGTTTTAACATTTATTTTCTTACCGTAAATATATCACAACGACCATTTCAAAATTGTCGTTCAGCCGACTGTTAACATTATAAATTTCGTAATTTGAATTAAAATATTTAAAGACGCATTTAATGTATAAGCCCTGTCCAGATTGTATCAGTCTTATTTGTAGGTAAACAGAATAAATTGATTGGGAACTATCATGCAGAAGTATTTACGATAAAATACTTTATCAACAAACACTTTTAGTATATTATATAATTTCAAGAATAATGGTATACATGTTATAACCACAAATTATAAAACAAATAATGTAAAATGTGTTGTTATTATATATAAGTATAAATTTCATATTGCAAATTCAGGATTGAAATATTCGAGAAAAAAACGTATATAAAAAATAACAAGGTACAATAATTTTGAAAAACTCATTAGTCGTATTTTACATGTTAGTATATGCTAGAAGGAAATAGAGTTTCATCCCCTAATACAAGTAGCTTATCATGAATATAAGCCGTTTTCGAAGTGATTATATAAGCCTTTAAGATGATCATAACGATCCCAGAAACCACATAATCAGTCTGACTGTAACAATTCATTTTGTTGTTTTCACTAGTTAATCACTAAAACTCATTTCTGTCGCGTCTATGACAATGGTGTTCCTAGATCTGAAAATAAACAAATAATTACATCGACCAATAAATAAATAAATAAATAAATAAATAAAGTAATTAATAAATAAATTAATATCAAATAAATAAATAGACCAATAAGTAAATGAATAAATAAACAAGTACATAACATAATATATCCTTAATCAATTAATTAATTAATTAATTAATTAATTAATTAATCAAAATAAACAATCATAAACAAAAATAATGACTCAAGTTCTTAAAATTATCACAATTCTAGGTAAATCAAGTCACATAACAATTACCATTGTATACATTATCCGTGGTCCTGTTATTACCCAAACTCTCGTAATTATTAGTCATTTCAGCCGACCCAGCATTTACAGCGCCGAAATCAATTCTAGTGTTATAATATGTTGGATTTTCAATGTTTGATTTGTTGTCTTGAGGCTTTATACTTGCAAGATACCTGTGTTAAAGCGTAGAATTTATAATAGTATTATACATGTCAATTTTAGTGACAGGTAAAAAAGCAAGTAACAACCAATAAAATAAACTTGAAAGTACAAACATGTCTAGAAGATAATAGATAAAAGGCGACAATAACACCATGATTAATTGATTATTATTATTGTCATCATCATCATCATTATTATTATAATTTTCTTCTTCTTATTATTATTATTATTATATTATTTTTGTTGGTATAATTATTATTATTTTTATTATCATTATTATTATTATTATTATTATTTATCTCATCTGTAAAAATAATTTGTTTTGCATTAAGAACAAACATCTTGTATAGTATTAAATAAGTGAAGAACAACTATCTTTTATACAGCTATATCAGCGAATACATTCACCTTCGTCTAATAATGTAAAGGAACACAGCAAGTACTACTAAGGCAGCACAAGATCCGAATCCAGAGAAATAACCAATGGTAAAATCTTTATTGTCGCATTGTGCACATGTTTGTTTTTGGGTTGACTGTGTTGTTGTTACTGGTGTTTCTGTAGATATAACATTGACGTACATAAGATATTACGCTTACTCTGCTTTACTGATTACAGAAACAATGTTCTTGTGATAAACTGCATTATCGGTTGTCTAAGATCAAGCTCAGTCGGATGGAGCGAGAGACTCGTAATCTCGATATTGAGTGTTCGATTCCAGAGCTGGCCAACTAAAATAATTAAACAGTCTTTCGGACCAATATCTGTTAAATGCCACTATAATACCAGTAAAAAGGAAGAAAAAAAGACTTAGTAATATATTATTTTGAAATAAACTTATGAGAGGAATCATTTGCAGATTGTTTACCGATTGTGGTCGTTTGAGTACATCTATCTTCAGTAAGTCCATCCATACATCCATTCGTACATATACCAGTGTTTCTAACACATTTAAGATCTTTACATCCACCAGGACAAGCTTTATCACAGGTATCGCCCCAAAATGTTTGGTTACATCCGTTTAAACAGTATCCGTTGGTATGTTCACATGTATGTTTATCACTTTTTACTATGCATGCCGGGTTGCAGGCTAAACTGCAATCGGTTGAGTAAAAATTACCAATACACAGTAGACAACTATTTCTGTTATCTTTTGAGTACATTAAACATTTGCTGCTACATTGCTCGGAACATTTTTCACTAGTCCAGCCTCATTACATTTTCCTTGACATATTCCATTATTATCGCAATATGTGAACATCCTTCTGGGCACATTGATGTATGTGATACGCATGTTTTGCCATTGAATATTTGTCCTGGACAATCAGCGCATAATATCGTATTGTTATGCATTTGACACTGGTTAAAACGTTGAATAGCACAGTCTGGACATTGCGTTTCTTGCAAACATGACACACAGTGAACATTGTCATTAAACTTATAGAGGTGAAAACCATAATTGCAAATATAACATGTTTTGGCATCCGTACATTGCTTGCAATTTGACGGACAATCTTGACATATTGTTTCAGCACTGGTATTATACTCATAATATCCAGCTCCTCTACAACCACTCGAGCAGGTACGTAAATCGCATCGTTCATTTTCACATAAACTACAATTGTGTTGACATTTATATCCATATAAACCAGGCTGACATTGTGTACAATATCCAGTATTTTCATCACATTCACTGTTTAGACAATTACTCTCACAGTTGAAAATACATCTTGCGTGTAAATCAAACTTGCTTGGCTTACATAAAGTACAGTCATCGTAACTGTTACAGCTTTCACAGTTGTCGGGGCATGGTGAGCAAAAACCATTTGATAAATAGTAAGATGATTCACAACTTGTGCAAGTTGATTCAAAACATGATTTGCAGCCAACAGAGCATTCTGTAAATATACATTTCATTTTTATATTTTACAAATGTGTATATTTACATTTGTAATTCTAAATATACAATGTACAGAACTTAAAATATGCTCTGTAACATTATATATATATATATATATATATATATATATATATATATATATATATATATATATATATATATATATATATATATATATATATATATATATAATATATATGTATATATCAAATATTTAAACGTGACCACAAAAAATTAATAATAAAATCAAGTTTAAAAAAGATATCATATAATGTCAAAATTTTATAGAAGCTTTTACGAAAAAAACAACAAAAAAACAAGTAACTAAAATTTACACATTAAATTTTGTATTTTTTAAGTACAAATTATCATGAAGTAAAAAAAACTTACGAGTAAATACCATATCAACGAGCAATATTAGTATGAATGCTGACGTTTCCTGAGTCAACATTATTCCTATTAATATGAAAAACAATATATTAATGAGAATGATACATATATATCGATAATTATGTGATCGACGTATAAGAATTCCGTTCAAAATATTATGATTTAATCATGACTAAACGATGCTAGTTCTATAATCCTTCATTTTTGTGGTTATACGAATCTCCAAGCTCAAAATAGTACTAATGGTGTGTCACATGCATTAGAAGTTTAAGATGCATTATAATAGAACACTTTAACATGTGGAATGTATTATAAAATTAAGTTACAATGTATTAAGGTACAATAAAGCTTAAGCAAAGAGTCTTGCATAATTATACTGAAAAAATATCACAATACTGTTATCCGTTATTTCTGTTTAGAAAAACGAAAAAGAAGTTAAGAAATATCACTTAACATTCCTAAAATGAACAAAATATAATATATATATCTACCCGATTATTCACTACCAAATAAACCTGTTTAAAACTTACTCGTTAAACTTTGTAATTTGAATAGATACGGTATGCATCAGTGACTCCTTATAGCGATTCTAAATGTTATTTTTAGACACGAAAATATTCGGATTGGTATGGTCGAAAAAAGAACAAAATCGCTTAAAACTCAAAAACTTGTTTTTTCCTTGCAATCATAAGAAAAAATAACTTAATTTATACCTGTGAAAGTAAATATTAATTTAGTGTTGGATGATTTGAAATGTATTCAAGCATTTAACATATTACAACAGTACTTTAAAATTTAAATCTTCATTGCGAGTAGAAAAATGCATAGGCTCAGAAAGCTACTACAACATAATTTTTCTTTTATTATATACCTTTTCGTTTGAATTATAAACGATTTTCATTATACTACACTTCTATAAGAAATTTCAGAAAATTAAGTGTAGCTGTCAAGAAAAAAAATTATGACCGACGGATGAATACATAGTTTTTGCAAAATCGGCCACGCCTTTTATAATGTTGGTTTTCGTTTCCAAATGCTACGTTTATACACAGCTAAGATCGGAACCAACGTCAAAAATAGTCCAGCACTTCCATATATGGTACCGTATTTGTCACTAATATAATACGGACTTTTCTATCCGTTGAAACATATTTGCGCTTCAAGTTCATCCTGTATTTTAGGGAGAAAATTTGAAGGTATATAATAAATGCTGTCATTGACATTTCTTATGTTTATATTTATATATGTATTTCTTGCAGTCCTATTCATAGTTACGAATTCTATGAATTAAAATTGAAAACGAAAGTAGCATGCAGACGATGTTGATATTGTGTGATAAAACTTTAAATATCATTGGAAATCATCCGAGTAACCGAGTACCCGATCGGAAAAATGACCGAGTACTCGAGTATTGATTTTGGTATTCGTTGCCATCCCTACTTTAAATGTATAACATACTTACGAAAGCCCAGTGGTAACATTAAAACTTCCCATATTCACAAATTAAACTTCATGAATTCACGATTTAAGCTAAAGGAATTCTAACCTTTAAATATTCAACTTCATCATGATTTCGAGTTTCCAAAATTTCAACTTCATGAATTTATTATGTCGACCTTATTTCCGATTTTAAATGTTCGAATTCACGTTCTCACAATTTCAACTTCATAATTGAATGATTTAAAATCCAATTATACACAAATTCACATTCTTCAACTTAACAAATTAAATTCAAGTTCTTGTAAAGATGAAAAAAGTGAATTCAAGAAAATCAAATTCAGTACTTTGATATTGTAAACTTATGAAGTTGTATTGTCAAGTTGAAATTGTAAATTCATACATGACTCGGGCCGTTAGGCTCACATACATTAAAGTGAATTAATACAGTTGCTATCACGTTTTTGTGATGTTTAAATCGTGACGTAATGACGCTGGAAACGTAAATTTATGCAGTTAAACATTCAAAATTGTCAAAATTAATTGATATAAGTTGTAAGAACTTGTTTTGTAATCGGGCTAAAAATAAATACGTTTAAACCATTATGTTTAAATTGCGACGTCATGAAGTTGTTTATTCATTAGTCTATCTCCGCTATTTTAAAGCGTTTTTTCAATGGCTAAATACGTTGGCACGTTAAAATTACCTCACTGTAAGATTTTTTTTTGTAAAGCAAATTCTATCTTTAATTTAATGCCAATTATACATGTGTACTACAATATAAACAAATTGTAACTGCCAGCTGAAATGTAAATACATGTGTATTGAAGTGAATTGGCATGTGTTTGGTTTAACGGCCGATATTTGCTTGTTTGCTTGTTATTCAAGGTGAAAATGAATGGTTTACACAGTGTGTAAAACTAAGATTAATATAACAGGAAATATATATAGTCACAAAGGACAAAGCACTTGTAACAATTATGATTTTGTTTCTGAATATGATTTCAAACCTATAATTAGTAAAGAATACAGAATGATGTTCTGATCAGTTGTTCATGATGTAGACGTGAAAAGAAGTTCATTATGGAAACTTGTATATATATTGTTATATCACGTGTAAGTGCACGCAAAAACTGTAGACCCTTGTTGACAAAATATGTCAGGATAGATCGGATTATTAATTTCTAAATTCAAATTTCACCATTTTCTTGTATAATTGCTGAATTCAGCCGCTGCTTTCGTATTAATAATTAATTTATTAATATTTCGTAATTACGAAATAACATTTCGTTTTTACGAATTAATATTTCGTAATTGCGAATTATTTTTCGTAAAAACGAATGAATATTTCGTAAAAACGAATGAATATTTCGTAATTACGAATTACTATTTCGTAAAAACGAATGAATATTTCGTAAAAACGAATAAATATTTCGTAATTACGAATTAATATTTCGTAATTACGAAATAATATTTCGTAAAAACGAATAAATATTTTGTAATTACGAATTATTGTTTTTAAAAAACGAATTAAGTTCCGGTGAAGAAGTGTGGAAAATGTCACCTAAGGGGCTCCGTATTATACCTTTCGGTTGTTTGGTGTTGTGTGAAAGTTACTGTGCTGTTGTTGTAGCTAGTGTTTCTGCAGAAAGGATTCTGTAGGTCAATATACTTATACTAGTAAATCTTTGAGCATAATACATGTAGTCAACATATTTATTTTTCAAAAATTCATTTTCACTTTGTTCAGAACATTTCCAAGTGAACGTATCGAACAATATAATTATGTGAAAAATATAGGTATAGAATCCAAAGGTATAGTAGTTACAAGTATTTATGTTCAACAAGTATTGTTACCAAATATTTTTTTCATTTTCAGCCTTACAATCAAAGGATAATGTTTTATTATCAGTATCGTCATAGAAATAATTTTTTAATTTTATAAACCGTGCCTTGAGAAACAAACAATACAGTCTAGCAAGTCGTTGCTTTCAATAGTTTATAATTGCAATCCATTCCTCTGACATCTATGGCATTGCTGTGTTTAGATCTGGAAATAAAAATAGTATATTTGTAACTAGTTTGTAAGAGTTATGCATGGACATGTTTAATCTAGTTTTGCAGAAGGCAATTAAAATATTACAAATATGGTAATTATTTATGATTTTGTGACTGTTGCTAGTAATACCATACCGAAAACATAACAGTTACCATTGTACACATTATCTGTGACCCTGTTGTTGCTTAAACTCTCGTAGTTGTTAACAGCATCGTCTGACTCCACGTTTACACATTCTAAACCAGTTCCCGTGTTATAGTAGGTAGGAATCTCAACATTATTTACGCTATCTTGGGGATTTTCAAGTGTAAAGTACCTGTAAAATAATCAAAAATTTTAAAGTAATACATAGTTGTCACATTGACAGTTCTCAAACAAAAAAAAAACGTTAAAACGTTTTAAAGAATTATTATGATAATAAAGAACATTGCATTCAATACAACATTATCAACAATAATGTGTTATACATTAAGGGCGCATATGTTATATTGCATTACCTCCATCTTATAACATACATCAAAACAGCAATAAGAACTATGGATTACATAGAAGGAACCAATGGTAGAATGGTTGACTCGATCTCCATGCCTCACGGATAGATTTTGTTGTGTAGCAGTTATTGCTGGTGTTCTTGTTGTCCCTGTCATAATATTGCAGAAGGTCAATATACATAATAGCATAACGAATAACGTTATGATGGTAAATGAACATGTTTTAGTAATACAACATAACCCGTATTAAAATTGGACAAAGACCGGTCAAAAATCATTCATTTATTACTTTCATTGAAAAAACATTTTCACCAACCAAAATTGAGAGTTATAACGAGTTACGTAACAATGTGAGTGCTTAAAATGCAAACACGTATCTGTTCGGACCAAAAGCTTTCCATATCAATCTGATAAATTACTTCAGAAGTGAATGAGATAAAACACAGAAGAACAATTGAAATATTGTCTTAATATGTATTACAATTTAACTTATCTGTGTTTTCAGTTCAAATGTTTTTACCAACATCTGCTTCATGTGGCTGACTACAAACTAAACTGCAATCGATTGAGTAAAATTAATCTTACATGCCGACAAATAATGGCACTTAAAAAAAATTAGTTTAAGTATCTGTCACCAAGCCAGCCATCATTATATTCCCGATGATATATTCCACACGTGTTGCGATTAAAGTTTTGTCTCTCTGTACAACTTGTGTCGACTAAAACATATTAAGGAAATAGCTATCAATTCTGAGTGAATTGTTGTAGAATAATGCACGGTTTGAGTGCAAATGTGTAGGAATATAATCACGCACGCCGATGTATGATTAATTACAAAAAATGCGTAATTGTACAATAATGTACAAAGAATTAATATCTATTTTCATTCAAACATGTCAAGAAAAATATATAGTTGGACAATATGTTTGCTGGTTGAATTTGTTTTCGCCTTAGAGTTTCCAATAGAAACGTTCTTTAAAGGCTGCTCCAGTCGGTTGAAAAACTTTTTTGCTAAGTCTACAGTTTGCAGAAAAATTAATCTTGAAAATGTTGATGAAATTTTTGTGTGTTGATTTATTTAACTTTATATTTTTCAAGCGAAATACAGAGTATTTATAGTGAAATAAATATGAAATTGAACTGGTTTGCGACATTGAAATAGCGTTCTTGTTTGAACTGTTTGGTGGTACATTGTGACGTCAGGTAAACAACGATTCAAACTTATGTACAGCGTACATGACTGAATTAAAGATTTTGGTGTTCGGATTTATTACACCATTTTTTATCATTCATGATTTTTGTTTTCAGAACAAAATTCACCAAAATGTTGCTTTTTATAAATGGCGCTGTCAATGTGTCATTTTAAAAATACGGAGGGAGGAAATAAGAATGGCGAGGGGATTGTTGTAAAATATATCACGCTTCCGACCTTCTTTGTTAATATAAGAGATATCTCCGATCGTGTTAGAATTTGTTACAACGTCCTATAACACATCCCGAACATTGCAGTTCATGCTAACATGACTCACAGCGTACAATATCTTTATAATACTAGCTAAAGTTACACGTTTTCCCATCTTTACAATGTTTAAAATTACAAGGACATATTTTACAAATGTTTTTAACACGTGAGGTATACTCATAATTCATCTCTACAGCTGCTTAAGCATGCACGTTAATCGCAGAGTTCATCGACTAAAATACTACAAAGACAATAGAGCCCAGGATAACATTCATAACAGTATCCAGTATCATCTTTGCATTCAATTTTGAGACAATTACAATCACAATTGTCGGTGCATTTTACAAGTAAACACTATTTCTTTGGTTTACATAAGGATCACTCATTGCAGGTGATACAGGTTTCACAATAAGGCTGAATAGTAGCCATTTAATAAAAATTAAAAAAAATATTAACAACTTGCATACCAGAGCATGATCGGCACCCTTTCTGCATATTTTATAGTTTTAGATATTTCTAGTTGATACAAATTCCAAAAAAAAAAAAAAAATCAAATTTGATGAAAGTAACCAAATTGAATATGATAAATGTGTTTTATTAGAAGACAAAATAAAAGACCTAACCAAAATATAAGTAAAATGTCAACAGCAGTAAATGAATAACATTAGATCAGTTGACTAGGCTTTTGAAATATAAATAGGCATTTAAAGTGACATTATGCTCATATTTTCATAGTCAAGTTGAGCTGAGTTGACCTTTTATTTCCAAAGATTGACTGTTAAAATGGTGTTTGACCAACAGTTTATTTTTGAAAATGTTTAAGATAAAATTTAAAATCTGCCTTAAATATAAAAAACTGCCCCTCTCATTTTATAACTAAACATTTCAGGTAAGTTTTAATTGATATTTACAGAAATTCCGTTTCAATCCTAGGGTTATCTATTGTTTATGTGAAGTAAATTATTAATTTAAATGGAATAATTGCAATATAAAAACTTATTTTGACTTTCACCTGTTCACTCACTGTATGACCTTGAATGGGCATAATGTCACTTTAAAGCAGCATGCCTCCATATTCATAATTTTCACAACAAAATGTATTGAAAAGTGACAATAATGACAAGTGAGTAAAACAGTGTGTTTTCACATTACAAACAGTACTTAAAGTCTACCAAAAATAGATAAGATTATGCACAAATAGTCCTGCCTGCCTTAGTCAATGGAAATGTAGTGATAAATATTGCAAGGTCAGTCATTAGTTACTTAATTTGTGTATAGTGAATTTTACTTTTTTCAAAATATTTGTATATTTTTGGCGAATAGACAGTTATAAACTTTCACTTTACTCTCTTGCTGAGTAATCATGAGCTAAAAATACTTACCTGTAAATACAATGTCAATATGTACTGCTAATACGAATACGGAAACTGACCTAAGATGTTGCAACATTATTCTGTATTATGTATTGCCAACTAAAATCAAGAATAATGAATGTATTGGCATACTATCAAATATAAGTATAACATAACAATGCTTCTTTTAGATTTGTTCTTCACTTTTTATAGGTTAAGTGGAAGAAAATAGAAGAGTATGTTATATATCTTACGAGATATCGTGTACAATATGCAAACTAACAGCCAATTCTGCCACAGAAATGCTTTTATTTTTATTTCTTAAAACTCAATTCTGTTGTACTTTTATAGTCTCCACAAAATTACTCTTTCATCTAATTACCTGAATCTTTTTTCTGTTCCTTTTTGGCAATTAGAGCAATAGTGATATATATTATAAAGAACACAAAATATAAATTGTCTACATTTTGTTTATGACAGTCGTGTTATTTCACAATTATCGCCACTATTTTCAGGTAAGAAGCATCTAACATGCTCTGCAACCATCATTTGAACATTAAAAAAATCTTTTTTTTCTTAAGAAATTGCAATTTATTAGTTTCTGAGGCATTATATGGCTTTAATGAACAGTATATAAAATGACATAATCTTTATCAAAGTGTGAATGGTAAGTGAAAAGTTAAAATTTAAAGTAAACTTTTTAGTCATAATAGTGTCCCATTTTATATTTTACCATATAAAAATATAAATAAACCACGTGACAAAAAATATTTTATAAATATCGTTGAGAATGTATCGTAAGTTTTCTTTTTTTCAAAATGATTAGTACAGCCTTGCTATAATTTAGGTATATTAACTTTCAACCTCAACATCTGTCATGCAATTATTTGTCAATTATGATGACAATCTTTTGAAATAAATAACTTACTCAGCTCAACTTCAAAACTTTAAAGTGTCACTTTAATTAGCTCATATTTCATAATTCACAATCAAGCTTTGACAAACTTCAATTTTATATTGTATGAATAAACAAGTTTTGTAAATATCCTTACCAAAATAATAGCTGCTATTCCAGCAAGAAAGCAAAATAAAACAAGAAACGATCGTTTTTTTTCTACAATTAACCAAGGACGAATAAACATATTTACCGAAAGAAAATCATTGCAAATTAAAACACGTTTAAAACTTCCTCTACAAATCTATAATGCAGCATGTAAAGAGCATAATCAATGACTCCATACATACATACATACATACATACATACATACATAAAATAGTTATTTCATTCACTATTTAATGCGCAAAATGATGTTATTCAAATTGATAAAGTCGACAATAAAAACACAATATATATGATATGCATCAGTTACCACAGGTATAGCTTTATTGTAATGACATTTCCATGTCATGAAGATAAAATATGCCAGTACAGTAGTAAAGGGATAATGTACTTTTTCGTGAATTAACACATGCAGAAGCAAAATAAAGCAATCCGAGCACGCAAGGCGATAAATTTCAAAAAAGATATCAGTCCAAATTGTTAATGTTGCATACAAGTATGATCTGTTAATTCCTCGTAGTATAGGAAAAGAATTCCGGGAAATGCTTTAAGAAATATACATACTGGCGATATGCATAATAAGATTTTGGTACCGATCATTCTTGTAAAGTTTGGATAAAATTGCACAAGCTGTTAATCATGAGAGGTCCAGACAAGATTTGTGACACCACTCTGTAGCAGGCGACACAAAAAGAAAACACCAAATGACAAGTTCAGAATGTATAAGGAATGTAACTTTTCCTTAGGTTCGACGTATTTTAACACTGAAAATATCATAATATGAAATCAAAAATGGCTATTAAGCTAACAAAAACTTTAAGTATTGAAAGTGCTAAAACTAACAATTTTCTTTACTTAAAAGTACTTAGAAGGAAAGGAACTTTGTATTTGATAATTGGTCTACTTTTAATTCTGAAAGTAAGTGTATTATTTCTCTGTTATCTATTTATATTACAATTTAATATAATCCCGATATCTCTACTGTATTTCATTATAGAAAGAAACACAATTTACAACTGATTTTCAATGTTTATTTCTCGTGAATTTAGCGTGATAGAATAATTGGTGAAATCAGTTTAAAGACTGACCCATTATGGTTGAGTAAAACTAAAAAGGTTCGCTTCCACTTCACAGACTAAATCAGAATATTGTATACGAATGAATCAGACCACTTTTACAATAAACAAATGACCGCTTCAATGTTTCTTCCTTTAGTCAGATACTTTAGACTTTGATTCAAATCGTCTTCCTAAATACAAAAGCGCGCTATTTAATCCACAACATGTTAATTTTCATGAGCATTGCTATTCAGAAATAAAAGGAGTCATAACAAAGGAGTAATAACAAAGGACATTTTCCTTTGAAACACAAACTAAAATGAGTTTTGGAAGGAGACTGATTTTAGATTTCTAAACTGCAAATTAAAGCCTTTCCAAACCATACTGCAACATTCAAGGCAGTATTCATAATCGAAAATAGATATTTAAAGCTTCTAGTGTTCACACACAAAGGAACCAATTTCAAATTCGTAGTTGTAAATGTTTGTTTGGGATAAAGAATATAAAGCTTTTATCACCACCATAAAATACGAGGTATGTTCAAAATGTTCGTGGATTTTTGCTGTCATTTTTTACTTGGTTCATAAAAACACCCTTAGTGGATATGAATCGAAAGAGTGTCTTTATTTTCAAAAGTAAGATTTACTTTTATTGTTAACTTTTATTTCCTTTACGAGTTATGTGCACTTTAATAACCATGGCAACGCAACATCGGCGCACGCCGAAATTTTCATATAATGTTTAAATATAAACAAATGTTGAAACAAATTAAATGATTGTTTTACGAAGTTAAATACAAGTAATCATCTATTAATATTTAAATGACATAAATCTGACTTTTGGCGTCGTTTGGACGTTCAATAGCTGAACAAACAGGTTTTGAGCAGCAGTAGACAGACGGGTAAGTTGGGAAGAATAAACCCCGTTTAAAAACTAGAAATTCGCTCTTTCGTAATTTTTTACCAATAAATGTGGTATACTCCTTTATATTTTTAAGAGGTGAATAAATTAACGAAAAACAATGAGTTGTCGAGCAAGTCTTTTGGTTTCAGGTCGGCAAGCGATTCAAATACGACAAATACATGCTCACAGACAGAAAGGGCGACGAATAATTTTAGCGGCAAATTGTTGGGACGTTTGTAACGTCAATTGCAAAAGATCTACAGAAGTTCAGACATTATGACAGTTTTGCGAGATGTCCGACATGTTTAATTTCTGCATCGGGTCTATGCATTCAATTCTGACAAAACAATTTATTTAAAATAATACTTTATTTCATTCATCAGGATATATGCGTTTTTACAATAAATACTTGTAGTTATTATTTGTATTTCCTGTATTTACCCTGGTCCGTTTGATAATTAATGCTAGCCGGTGTTCAGTAGATTTACCGCATAGAATAATTGTCAGTTGATAAAATATTTTCTTTATCATCGATAATCATATTGTTTAAAGATCGGACGAGGGCGGTTTCAAATTGATACTATCAATCAACAATTGAATTAACTTAATAACACTGTCCGTTTAGTGTCTAAATTACCCAAAAATCCCGATAAAGAGCGGAAAGTATGCGGCACTCGGACCTTTATACGGAGAATGGAGCGAATAGATGACCACTTTATATCTCGGGTCATCATCACAGAAAAATGGTTTTGGTATATGATCCGCAGATATTGAACACTAAAAAGAGTACTTTCAGAAACAATGACGCTGGTAAAATGTTTCATTTATATTGCGACGTCACGAACGTCATTTTGTTTCATCATCAGCGCACCCCTTGTGATTTGTAACTGTCACAGAATTGTTATTTGTAAACATATTGTATTGATTTTTTCACTGTTTATTAAGGACATATTTTCATATATGTCTCTTGTAAAATCATATACGCAAATTAAAAGATGTGAACAGTAGAGCCGCAGTCCACGAACTTTTTGAACAGCCCTCGTATGTACTGAATAAGGGAAACAACAAATACAGTCTAAAAGTTTATTTTGATGTGTCCACTAGTAAGACTTATTTCTCTTGCATCTAAGACAATGTTGTTCCTAGATCTGAAAATAAATATATTAACAAAATAAATAAATAAATAAATATTATGAGTAATTATGAAATAAAGTATTTAAACTTATCATAATTCTAGATTTACCAACTTGAATGTTGAAGAAAATAACATAACAATTACCATTGTATACATTATCCGTGGTTCTGTTATTATTTAAGCTCTCGTAATTATAAGTCACATTTGCTGACTCAGCATTTACAGCTACGAAATCAGTTCTAGTGTTATATTATGTTGGAATCTCAACGTTACTTGTGTTACCTTGGGGTGTTTTACTTGGAAAATACCTGAATAAAATTTATAAAAGTATTATACATAATTACATATGAAGTGTATTTTAAGAATTAGGTAAAAATGTAAACAAAACACAACCAGCATAATCAACTTTATAGTGCAAACATGGCAATTAAATCATAATTAAATAGCACAATAACGTCATGTTTATTACCATACTTATTAAGATTCACCAGTAAAGAAACTTTGTTTTACATTAAGAAGACATGCACATCTTGTATACTGTTAAATAAGTGAAGAACAAAAATCTTGTTCACTACCATATTAGCGAATACATTCACCTTCGTCTTAAAATGTAAAACAATACAGCAAATACTACTATGGCAGCACAAGATCCGAATCCAGAGAAATAACCAATCGTAAATATATTAGCTTTATCGTCCGGTTGTTGTGTTACAGATCCGGCTGCTGATGTTGTTGTTGCTGTCACTGATGTTTCTGAAGATATAACATTGACGTGTTATAGATATAAACCTAACTATATGATTACTGGAAAAATTTGTTCGTCATAAACTCTATATCAAGCCAACTCCCTCTGCTCTGTTAGAGCACAAAATGTGTAAATTCAACATTGATTGTTCAATTCCCGGGTAGGCCATAAAATGACTAAAGCAGTCTTTTGGATCAATGTCTCTTAAATGCTACTTTAATCCAAATAAAAAAAACATAATGACTACATATCTCTGTTCACTATGAATATGATTCAGTGAGGCTGTGTTAGTAGTATGTGCGCATAATATCTTATTGTAACTTTACAATAGTTTAACGTTTAAACGTATAACTACTTGGTGTGCACGTAAAACTTACCAATGCCCAAACTAATACTTACACATATAAACAAGGTAAATAAGGTACTTCCAGTATCACTTTTATGCCACTATTAGAAAGGTCGAAATAATTATGAATATTCCATACTTATGATAATTATAGATATGATTTAATTCATATAAGTAACTAATAATTTAGATATAATAATTTTGAAATACATTTATGACAGTAATCATATGCAGATTGTTTACCAATTGTGATAGTTTGAGTACATTTATCTCCAATCAGTCCATCCTTACATCCATCTGTACATGCACCATTGTTTCTATCACATTTAAGATCTTTACATCCGCCAGGACAAGGTTGCTCACAAGTATCGCCCCAAAGGGTTTGGTTGCATCCGTTTAAACAATTACCGTCTGCCTGTTCACATGTATGTTTAACACTAATTACTTTGCATGCCGTGTTGCAGGCTAAACTGCAATCGGTTGAGTAAAAATTACCTTTACACAGTAGACAACTATTTCCGTTATCTTTTGAGCACTTTAAACATTTGCTGTTACATTGTTCGGAACATTTTTCACCAGTCCAGCCCTCATTACATTCTCCTTGACATATTCCAGTACTATCACAATACGTAGAACATTCTTTTGAGCACAATGATGTGTGTGATACGCATGTTTTACCATTGAATATTTGTCCTTCTGGACAATCAGCGCAGACTAACGAATCATTGTGTATTTGACACTGGTTACAACCTTGAATAACACAGTCCGGACATTGCGATTCTTGCGAACATGACACACAGTGAACATTGTCATTAAACTTATAGAGGTGAAAACCATTATTGCAAATATAACATGTTTTTCCATCCGTACAATGTTTACAATTTGACGGACAATTTTGACATATTGTTTCGACATCGGTTTTATACTCATAATATCCAGCTCTACAACCACTAGAACATGTACGTAAATCACAACGTTCATTTTCACATAAACTACAGTTGTGTTGACATTGAAATCCATAGAAACCAGGCTTACACTGAGTACAATCTCCAGTATTATCATCGCATTCACTATTTAGACAATTACCATCACAGTTGAAATCACATCTTGCATGCAAACCATGCTTATTTGACTTACATAAAATACATTCATCCCAGCTGTTACAACTTTCACAATTATCGGGACATGGTGAACAAAAGTCATTTGATAAAAAGTAAGATGATTCACAACTTGTGCAATTTGAACCGGAACATAATGTGCAGCCAGCAGGACATTCTGTAAATATGTATTTTTATCATATTTACAAATTAGAAGTTGCATATATACATTTGTATTTCCAAATATATATGTACGGAACTATAAATATGCTAAGTCAGATTTTATATATACGTGTATATAAAAGATTTAAACGTGAAAACAAAATATCAAATTAAGTTTAAAATATAGATCGCATATAATGTCAAACTTTTATAGAATCATTTAGGAAAAAACATGTTGCAACTGAAATCAACGCATTTGTATCCTTTAAGTTCAAATTATCATGACGTTAAAACACTTACGAGTTAATACCATATCAACGAGCAATATAAGTATGATTGCTGACGTTTCCTGAGACAACATTATTCCGTATTCAAATATGAAAACCAATCTATAAACGAGAATAATACATATTTAAACCGATAATTATGTAATCAACGTATAGGCATTTCGCTCAAATATATTATGTTTTTAGCATGACTAAACGATGCTAGTTTTACAATCCTTCATTTCCGTTGTTATACGTATCTTCAAGTTCAAAATAGTACCAATATGTACTAGAAGTTGTAGATGCATTAGAATAGAATATTTTAAACATATCAAATGTATTAAACAATTAAGGTAAAATGTATTCAAGTACAAAAAAGCTTCAATAAACAGTTTTGAGACTTGTATAATTTTACTCAAAGAATTATCAAAATAAAGTTATCCGTAATTTCTGTTTCAAGAAGCAAAAGAAATAAAAATATCACTAAGCATTCCTTAAAACGAACAAAATATATAAAATATAAATACCTGATTAATCACTACCAAATAAATCGGTTCAAAACTTCCTCTTTATAAGTGTGATTTGAAAAGACACGGTATGCATCAGTGACTCCATTTTAAGCGAGTCTAATGGTTATTTTTAGATGCGAAACTTTTCGGATCAACATAGTAAAAAAGAACAACATCGTTTCATTTTGTTGCAATTATAAGAAAATACTTAAATTATACCTATGAAAGTAAATAATACTTTACTTTAGGAAGATTTTAAATGTATTCAAATATGAAACATATAATTAAAGTACATTAATGAATAAATATTTATGAAAGCCCGGTGGTGACATAAGAACTTCCCATATTCACGAATGAAACTTCATAATTTCAAGATTTAAGCTAAAAGCAATTTACGCTTCCAATTTCACTAATAATGAATTCAGCTTCATCATGAATTTAAGTGTCCAAAAGTTCAACTTCATGACTTGTTGAGTTCAATCCCATTAAAACACGATTTTGAATGTTGAAATTCACGTTATCAAAATTCCAATTGAATTATTGAAAAATTGCAACTTCAAAAATTCACAAATTTTCTCTTAAACTTAACAAAGATGAATTCATGAAATTAAATTCATTTATTTGATATTGTAAATTCATGAAGCAGATTTGTGAAGTTGAAATTGTAAATTCAATTCATTAGTTAAAAATGCGAAATCTTGAGGCTCAAATTTGAGAAGCAGTATAAATTCAGTTGCAATCAATTTTTTTGTGAAGTAATAATCGTGAAGAAAAATGACACTGAAAACATAAAGTCATGAGTTGATCTCGTTAATTTGTGTCTTCTATATGTTAAAATTAATTTATATAAGTTGTGAGAACTTGTTTCGCAATCGAGCTGAAAAGGATGATTATGTTTAAACTGATCTGTTAAAATCGCGGCTTCATTAAGCGTAAACTTTAAATTGTTAGTTCGTTAGGTTGATATGTCCTAATCGCCGCTATTTGAAGACAGATACCTTGTTTAAATGAGCTCGTTGTGAGATTTTTGTAAATAAAACTACACCTTTAATTTAGCGCAAATTATTCAAGTATAAAATGGCAATATGTGCACTTAAATATAAACATCTTATATATGTACAGTAAGCTTGTATGTTATAATATAAATGATTTACAACGTTGGTTAATATGTCGGCCGATATTAACTTATTTGCTTGTCGTGCTTAAGGTTTAATCTGGAAAGCAGTCAGTTAAACAAAACATTGTTTTAATAATTATATTTATTTCTGTATATTATTCCAAATCAATATTTATAAATTAGTGAATAATACAGATGTTCTGGTCAGTCATGACGAAGATGTAATGATAATTTCATTTTGGATACTTGCATAAAACATTTGGACCACTTGAAGGTGCATGCAAGAACTGAAGAGCCTACTAAACATAATGTTTCATGATGTATCTGATTATTAATGGTATATTCAGGAAAGGCTTATTATCAAAAGGTTTTAATAGCTATGTGTTTTATGGCATTGACTTGTTGCTGAATAATTAATGCTTTCGTTTTAGTGTTATCAGGTTCTTATATTTAAATATAAATGTTTATATCAATACTTTACGTTAAAAACATTATTTTTCATACAACTATTATTATTTCCATAAAATATACTGTCTAGTTTAAAGAAATAAACTTCTTGTATGCCCCGTAGAAATTAAAAATAAATGTATCATAGGGATCAGTCTTCACACCACAAAGTACGTGTAACGTTTTTTCTATTATATTTCGTTACATTTATGATATTTACATCCCTCCAGATTGTACTTATGATTTCGCCCCAGGAGCTTTGTATACACACATTTGAACAGTAATCGTTTGCATGTCCATCTCTTACTTTATAAGAACGATGGTAAAGTACATTGCAGCTTGTTAAAATAAAGTCACCATTGCACTGAATACAAATAATTCATTTTCTACTGAGCCTTTTTGAAACGTTCATGCATTTCACTTATTTACCCATTTCATCTCTGTCCCGCTGGAATACCAGTGCTTACCGACAGTTCACTTTACATTGGCCCCAGTCTTGAAAAACACATTAGTCCGAACATTGAAATCCTTAAAACATGACACAAAGAGAAGACTACAGTTAGCAAATCTATAGACGGAGATAAAACCCGTCTGTGCATAATTAACATGTTTTTCCATCCCTACAATAATTACAATTCGACGAACAAGTTAGTCATACTGTTTTGTAACCGATTTTATAATGATAATACCCAGATATACAATCATATATACCACAAGTGTATTCATGTTTGACAGATAATATAGAGAAATGTTGAACCCCCCAAAAAGCCCAAAACGAAAATAAGCCTATAGAGTCCGTGTCCGGCTTTCACTACGTTCTCAAACTGAGATAAAGTTCAACTAAAGATTGTCTTAATATTGGCTGAGATTCTTACTCACCTGAGAAAAAACTCAAGGTGACTTTTAGTTAACTTTTTCTCAACATTTGAGAATTTTCTCAACTGAGACTATTTTACTCTCTCAAGACACACGCTGCTATCTTAGTGTGCACTGCTGGTGGGTTTCTATGACTAAAATATGTGTTTTTTTTGTTACAAAGTATATAGTTGCTATTTTTATTAAGTGACGCAACAGGGAAATGTTTCGATTATTTATTACATTATGTAGATCTATATTTTCTTGTGTTATTTAAAAAAACAACAAAAACAAAAAGAAGCAGTTGCAGATATATGAATATTTGAATGCTTATGAAAGTAATTTATCAACAAGAATGAATGTATATCTAGCAAACAGTATTTAAATGAAAACGAAACAAAATTAAATAAATTATTTTTTGTATGATTATTTTGACGTCATAATTTCATGACGTCATGAATTAGAGAGCATGATGTCACCCACAATAATCAGTCATTTTTTTTTAATTTATGAAATTAATAGGAATTTTATTTGCCAAAAATGTTCAAATTATGTTTATTTATCAACATAACTATGCAGAAAGTAAAAATACCCCTGAGAATAATAATTTATCTTCACTGAGACATACTCTGAGACAGCCAAACCTTGTCTCAATATATCTGAAAAAATCTCAAATCTTAAGTTGAGATTTTTCTTAATATGTTTTAGTCAAAGCCAAACAGGGAAACATCTCAATCTCAATTTCTGATTTGAGAAAATCTTTGTTTTGAGCTGAAATTTTGACTTTGAGAACGTTAGTGAAAGCAGGGCCAGACTTGCATTGATAACAATATACCGGGTCATCTATATATTTACTATCACAGTCAAAATATTGATTACTAGTATGTTGCATGAATACAATATTATCTTTGATTACACGAAGTACAGTTTCTGAAGCAATATGATTCACAGTTCATATTACCTATTGAACAAAAAGGTAAGATGATTCACTCTCAAACGTGTCTTACGAGTTCAAGGTGAGAAGCAAACAGAATATTCGTAACACGAAAAACAAAATTTAATGAAAATGCATTGAAGTTTGATATATACTCTAAGAGCTGTTTTAACTGTTATTTGCTTAATGTAAAGATATAAATACGACCCAATGTCAAACGTATCGTTCAGCAGCATAATAATTTTATAAATTTCCGTAATTTGATACAAAATATTTAAAGATAAGACTTGTCCAAATTTTATTTCTCTAATTTGTAGATAAGCTATTAAAATTCATTTGGAATTATTTTTCAGAGGTATATACGAACAAATACCGTATAAGTGTTTTTTTTTCTGTGGGCTCCAAATTCTGTAGCACCTTCTTTGGACAAAACGTGATTTAAATTTTGCGGCTCATCTGATCAAAATTTCAGTCACATTACTCTACGTATAACATGTGCATGTACACATTTGTATTTGTTTATTGTCGTCACCGTAAACAGTACAGTAATTAATATTTCGCGTAAAATCAAATAAAACGCCCAAACAATAGGAAGTATGCATCTTTTGATCAGCGTGAATTGACGTGTGAAAAATATATCCCGGTAGTATCTTTAATCTTAATAAAAAACAGTGATAGATATTTAACGTAAAGAAGTAAACAATTGAAGTATACGACGATTATTTAGCAGTATAAGTGTTAAAATGGTTGGAACGATATAGTGGTGATGAAATATGTTAGCGTACCGGCAAACACTATATATGATATTAAAATATCTTTATTCGTTATACCGTAATAGACATGGAGGAATATTCTGCGATTTTTATTTGTGTGGTGATGACAGTGACCGCAGATTACACACAAAAAAAGTCACCGCAGCGAAAAACCCTTATTCGGTACTTTATCAACAAACAGTGCTTGTATAATTGATACCGTTTTCAAGATGACGTTATACATGCTATAATCTAACATTATAAAAGGAAAATAATGTAAAATGCGAAACATTTATAAAATAGTAAATATGTTGTTATATTAATATGTAAGTGTAAATTTCATATAAAAATTAAACTAAAAAAACAATCTTAAATTGATTTTGTTTTGGTATTAATATTGTATCAAATGAAACTGTCTAAAATGACACGTACACGGTCGTCAAACAAATATTAGAAGGGATGTTACCACAGTATCTGTCTCAATAAGATACGAGAATAATAAGATCGTATTTTGATGAACGAAATTAACTAGTTACGTTAACAAAATAACAAATTATATAGTTGAAAGAATTGGTATTGTGGGATTTAATAAAAGAACAATTAAACATTTTGCTGGCTTCTTACTTTTAACATACTTTGTAAAACTTACATTTCATTTTTTCACGTGGTTTGAACTAAACAAATCAATTAGATTCATCACAAAATGGGTAGGTAAGTATGATGGAAACTTAATTTTCGCCTTTTGCAAATATATAATTGCAATACTCGAGAATAGCCATTTATAAAGGCTAACAAGTTAAAATAATGTCACATGCTAAAATAAACTATATCTGTATATTTTAAATATTTACTTAAATGATATCCGTTATTACAATATTGTTAGAAGGAAGTAGTTTCACACAGAAATAAAGCTACCTAAATATAGTATTTAATCCGTTTGCTATAATATGCATCAGTGACCACAGGTAAATCACTATTATAATGACTTGTTCATGAGATTAACATAAAATCGGCAAGTATTAAAGTGTCATTTTTTCGTGCATTCACATCTGCAGAAGCATTTAAACACATTTTAAGCTCGCTGTTCGAGACATTTATAAAGATTAAATAAGTCCGAGAGCGTTATGCTTGCATACAAGTATACATCTGATCCTGCAGGTTTGTTTATTTGTTTTTCGTATAATGAAATCGGTTTCTTTCTAGTGTATATATCAAAGAAAGGATCAGAATGCCTGAAGAACGTCAAATACGGCAAGAGTGAAATGTTGCAAACTCGGTTAAACCGAGCCTGTTTCTAGACGGAAGTGGTAGATGAATGACTCCATGCAGTTAGCACAGGCTGAAGGTGTATTCAACATTTGAACATATCTACATGTCTATTTTGACACTTGTTTGAAACTTTAATTTCGAAATAAGCTTAGATGTGTTCATACCACGGTGATCATAAAATGCGTCAAAATTAAACTTTGAATTTGAAACTTTGTGCCATCGCATGTACAGACATTAAACGGGAAAACAATTAGCAGATCTAAATAAAATGTAACTTTAAATTGGGATCAGATGTTATGAAGCCCAAATATCACAAAACAAGATAAATCAATGCTCACACATGTCGACCGATTATAGCAAATTCAGTACTTGTTTTGAGAGGTGATTAGACAGTTTTGTTTCATATATGCAGTGACTTTTTGAAGTATGCATATTACAAGTACTAGCTACTGTGTAGCAGGAGGCACAGAAAGCATTAACAAGCAAAAACCGCTTTTTTATTTGTGGGCTATAACTCATTAATTCATATTTTGGTGCATATAAAGACATATTTCTTAACCATTATATAAACAGGTTTGAACAACATTTCCAGTATCTTGGTCATAAGAGAAGGCAATTCATGATATTTTTATCATTGCTGACTTTTACAGTATACATACATAGGCAAGTGACACATACTTAGGCCAGTGAAACTACCTCGACTTTTAGGAATTCTGATTATTTACTTCCAGGAGTTATCACAACTGCTTGAATATAAACAATAAACTTTACACATTCAGAAAAATTCAACATGTGATGTAGAAATGAACGGCTTATAGTGTTAAAGATCCTGTAACACATTTTTTCATGGTTTGATTTCAAAAATATGATGATATGAAATAAAGATTTGTCAATATTGTAAGTTCCAATAAGCATTATTTATAAAGATATTACCGAATTTAACATTTCATGTAAATAAAGGGAGGTAATTATAATTTATATTCTATAAATTCTAAGTCAAATTTTCCAAAAGGAAATGAATGCATATAATTTATTGATTAAATATAATGCAATGTAATGTGCACAAATATTTGCAGTACACATTATACAGATACTTTGATGTTTGAAAATCGTTTGATTTGCATAATTATATACATATATAATTTTTTTGCAAGTGTGGTATACGCACAGTAACAATATCAATCACAAAACATACAGGATCTTGAACGCATAGAGGGACAATACTGCTACCTCTTTGTCGTAACTGCCTGTTTGGGATTAAGAATATAAAACCTTTGTCACTACCATAAAATATGTATCGAATAAGAGAAACAACAAATACAGTTTGAAAATTCCATTAATTTGTTTTGTTTCCACAAGTAACACACATTCCTCTTGCATCTATGACAATGTTGTTCCGAGATCTGAAAATAAAAATATACATAATTTATAAATAATTAAATAAATGAAAAATAAATAAATAAATAGATATGAACAACAATAAAGACATCAAGTACTTAAAATTATCATAATTCTAGGTAAATAAAGTGAACACATTGTAATTACCATTGTATAAATTATCCGTGTTATTAATCAAACTCTCGTAATTATTAGTCACTTCAGCCGACTGAGTATTTACAGCTCTGAATCATTTCTAGTCACATCGTTGGGTTTGTATTCTTGGGGCGTTTTACTTGCAAGATACCTGTATTAAATCATAGAATTCATAATAATATTATACAATATTATTTAAGTTGATTTTAGGTAATACAAAAAGCAGTTTAAACCGACACAATGTACTTGAAAGTACAAACATATCTATTAAATCATAAAGAAAAACTTTACATAACGTTATTCTTATAATTATTTTAATTATCATTAATTTCATCAATTAAAATGCATTACGGGGAATTATGTTGTATAGTTTCAAATCTGTGAAAACAGCATTCACCTTCGACGTATCAGGTAAAACAATACAGCAAATACTTCTATGGCAACACAAGATCCGATTCCAGAGAAAAAACCAATGGTAAAATTATTAACTTCATCTTCGCACCGCACACATTTTTGTTGTTGGGTTACAGTTTCGGCTAATGTTGTTGTTGCCGACACTGATGTTTCTGTAGATATAAAATTGACGTGTCATAAATATGCTCTAATGATTACTGAAAGAAGTTTCCCGTCAAAACTGCACAAACAATAATGTAAGATCAAGCTAGCAAGCAATGAGCTATCGGTTAGAGTGTGGAACTTGTAATATTGACATTGAGGGTCCGATTCTCGGGCGGTCCAAATTTAAAATTAGAATTACTAAAACAGTATTTCAGATGAGACTTTTAAGCATTTGGCACTTTAAAGAAGCAAGGAAAGCTTCTGGAATTTGGAACCTTTCTGTATTTATATCTTGCGCTATCCTCCAAAATCTAAAGTGACTAGTACTCCTCTTGAGAACCCCCCCTCATACGGGCAACTGGTGGCGAGTATAAATAAACTCAAGTACACACAAGTCTAAGATCATTCAATTACTTGACTACAATCTAGAGAGTAAAAGTCGTCATTTTACTTTTTACACATATTACCAATCTTTTCAGCACATCTCGCAATGGTCTAAATAGTTTTACTAGTACAGCCACCATTCTTACTATCACAATACTAACACGTACGCGCATGACAAATAAATCATATCCAATAACTTCTAAATACCACCATAATAAATGGCAAAAATATGACTATCCAATATTTATGTTTACTATGGATTCATTAAAATGCAATTGTTTGAGAATAAAATTACCTTTATACAGTAGACAACTATTTCCGTTATCTTTTGAGCACTTTAAACACTTGCTGTTACATTGTTCGGAACATTTTTCACCAGTCCAGCCCTCATTACATTCTCCTTGACATATTCCAGTACTATCGCATTTCGTAGAACATTCTTTAGAGCACAATGATGTGTGTGATCCGCAGGTTTCGCCATTGAATGTTTGCCCTTCTGGACAATCAGCGCAGACTAACGAATAGTCGTGTATTTGACATTGGTTACAACCTCGAATAACACAGTAGTTCGAACATTGCGATTCTTGCAAACATGACACACAGTGAACACTGTCATTTAACTTATAGAGGTGAAAACCATTATTACAAATTGAACATGTTTTACCATCCTTACATTGTTTACAATTAAACGAACACTTTTGACATACTGTTTCAACACCGTTTGTAAACTCATAATATCCGTTTGTGCAACCATTCGAGCAGGTACGTAAATCACAACGTTCATTGGCACAAACACTACAGTTGTTAGTACATTGTTGTCCATAAAAACCAGGTTTGCATTGTGTACAAAATCCCGTATCATCTTGACATTCACTGTTTAGACAATTTCTTTCACAGGTGAAATTACATTTTGCTTGTAAACCAAACTTGCTTGGCTTACATAAAGTACAGTCATCCAAGCTGTTACAGCTGTCACAATTTTCGGGACATGGTAAACACAAGTTATTTGATAAAAAGAAAGATGATTCGCAACTTGTGCAAGTTGACCCGGAACATAACTTGCAGCCAACAGGACATTCTGTAAATATTCATTTTTATTCTATTTACAATTTTGTAGTAATATATTTATATATACATTTGTGTTTCCAAATATACAAAGTAAAGAACAATAAATATGCTAAGTCAGATTTCATATATATTACGTATATATTAAACATCTTAACGTGATCACAAGAAAATCAAATAAAATTTAATAAGAATAATTTATAAAATATTATATGTCAAATATTTTTAGAAGTATTAAGTATGGAATGCCGGTAGGGACATGCCAATTTGCTTATTTGCCAATCGCTGAATTGCTTATTTGCTAATTGCCGATTTGCTTATTTGCCAATGGCTGATAGGCTTAACGACAAATTTGCTTATTTGCCAATTGCTGAATTACTAATTTGCTTATTTGTTAACCGCTGGTTTACGTATTTGCTTATTTGCCTATTGCTAATTTGCTCTTTTGCAGTAGAAAAGTTTACACTGTGCCGGAAGTATATGGACAATCTGACTACAGACAACCAGTTGAGTCAGATCTGTTAACTTTTACCAACAGTATTCTTGTAAATTCAGTGTTTTTCAAGAATACTGTTGGTCAACGAATTTAGTTGCAGTGATGCCTACGCAGATATATGTCTACAACTGATGGCTGACATGTCCTTGAGAACACAGACGCTTAGGGTCAGATTCCGTACCCCAACGTGCCCCTGTAAACACTCTATTTAAAATATTTTGATATTCAAACACGAATTGGACATCGTTAAAGCTGGTTTTCAAGCAATTTGTACATATACGGGTATGAAAAAATACCATATACCACCAAGTCTCAATAAAGTACTTAATGGTTTTATCGTTGTAACAAATGTCCAATTCGTATTTAAATAAATATTAAAATAGTTTTGATATAGTGTTTACAGACGCGTATCACGTAAGGGGCAGGATTTGACCCGCCAGCATCTGTGCTTGAGAATGCCTTATAATGTGTTGCAGCTATAAATATGTTTGTGCAGCTTAAGTCAGAGATTGATGGCATAATAAACACTTGATTAGTCATATTTAAGTGAAAAATATTGAGTAAAGATTGAAAATAAATGAACTTAAAAACAAAACTATTTCTTATTTTATGGCATATAAAATGTCGTTATTCTCAGCAGATTTGTCACAGAGGGCCTCATTTTAGTGGTACGAACACATAGTATCACGAATGATACATTTGGTGCATGCTTAACACGGGTGTTTGTCTTTGCACTTAAGCAATAGCCTTCGTTTTTAGCTCTGTAATATTTTGAGATCACTTATGTCTGTGTGTGCATCAACATTTTGCTTTGATTCAATGTTTTTGATATTGGTCACACTTTTCCATTTCTTCATGTTGTACATTTTACATGCTATCAGGTGACCATGACCATGATCATGACCTAGGGTATAATGGACAAAGCCTCTTTGAATATTGTGTATGCATGCTGCCTATTTAATGCTTATGTGAAGTTACAGTTAGATATAAGCAATAGTAACAGAGATATGACAGAAAAACAAAGGCTTCTCAGTACAATACATTGGTGACCTTGACATTCAGTATATAACGGGGCACAGTTTCTTCGTGTACTTTGTATGCATGCATGTAACGCAATGTTTATGCAAAGTTGCAGTAAGATGCATGAATCAGCAAAAGTAACAGAGATATGACAGAAAAACAAGTAACCAAGAAAACCAATGTATTGGTGGGTAGAATAGCATGAATAGTGGAGCTAAAACTGAAACTCAAGATAATTAAAAAAACAACTACTTTCTGAAACTGAATTTATTTTTTTCGAAATTTATTAAAATGTATCCATCTGTCTTTCTACCTATATTCTAGGTAATGATGGATTGATCATAATTGTCACAAAGTATAATTTATTAACAAAACTTTATAAACATAATAACATGATATAGGTTCATGAGCTTGAAATAAAGTCTACAAAGACTTGTTATTTTATATCAAACAAGAACTTCGCGAGTCGGACGTGTCGCCTGACAATAGCATAAAAATTTATGTATATAAGAAAATAAGCAATTAGCAAATAAGCAAATTTGTAAATCAGCAAATAAGCAAATTGGCAAATCAGCAAATAAGCAATTAAGTAGTTGGCAAATAAGCAAAGTGGCATGTCCCTACCGGCATTCCATAATTAAGGTAAAACTAGAAATGTGTCCATAGGACACGGGTGCCCCCACCGCGCCACTGTTCTGTCAATCATTTTACTAAGTCAAGGGAAATTACTCTACAAATACTGGATAAATCCACAAGCAAAACCCCAGGTGCAAATTTAAAATATGCTGAGCAACCTGCCTATAGGTTAAATGACTATGTCAAATCCTTTTTGAGAAACTTGCGACACAAGTTGAAAATTGCAAAGATTTTCTAAGTGAAGGGCAATAACTCTAAAAATACTAAATAAATCCAGACGAAAATACCTGGTGCACAACTGCACATGCTAATCAATATTCCTGTAAAGGAACATGACTCTAGGTCAAATACTTTTTGAGTTACCTGCGACACATGTTGAAAATTGCAAAATTTTACTAAGTCAAGGGCAATAACTCTGAAAATAATGAAAATTTTCAAAAGAAAATACCCAGTTGCACAACTACACATGCTGATCAACATTCCTGTAAAGTTTAATGACTCTAGGTCAAATACTTTTTGAGTTACATGCGACACAAGTTGAAAATTGCAAAATTTTACTAAGTCAAGGGCAATAACTCTGAAAATACTTAAAATATCCAAACGAAAATACCCAGGTGCACAACTACACATGCTGATCAACATTCCTGTAAAGTTTCATGACTCTAGGTCAAATATTTATTGAGTTACATGCGACACAAGTTGAAAATTGCAAAATTTTACTAAGTCAAGGGCAATAACTCTGAAAATACTAAAAATATCCAGACGAAAATACCCAGGTGCACAACTACACATGCTGATCAACATTCCTGTAAAGTTTCATGACTCTAGGTCAAATACTTTTTGAGTTACATGCGACACAAGTTGAAAATTGCAAAATTTAACTAAGTCAAGGGCAATAACTCTGAAAATACTAAAAATATCCAGACGAAAATACCCAGGTGCACAACTACACATGCTGATCAACATTCCTGTAAAGTTTCATGACTCTAGGTCAAATACTTTTTGAGTTACGTGCGACACAAAAGTGAACGGACGGACGGACGGACGGAAGGACGGACGGAAGGACGGACGGACGGACGGACAAGGGTAAATCTAAATGCCCGCCACTAACGTGGGGGCATAAAAAAAACAAACAAAAAAAACATGCTGTTACTAAAATTAACACATTTGTATTCTTTAAGTACAAATTATCATGAATTAAAAAACTTACGAGTTAATACTATATCCACGAACAATATAAGTATGAATGCTGACGTTTCCTGAGACAACATTATTCCGTATTCAAATATGAAAAACAATCCATAGATGAGAATAATACATATATATCGATAATTATGTGATCGACGTATAGGAAATTCGTTCAAATATATTATGATTTAAACATAACTAAAAGATTTCGTGGTTATACGTATCTCCAAGATCAAAATAGTACTAAGGTGTGTCACATGTATTAGAA